>NC_052633.1:56061133-56363990 GCF_016161935.1 Mauremys reevesii | reverse complement strand
TGATGCTTCAGGGAGAATAGCAGTTAGTGATTTGATAGGTTTATGCGGAACTCAGAAATTACCTTCTGGATGAATTTCAGGTGAAGGTGAAGGGAAATCATTCTCTTTATGAAATGGAGTGTGTGGCCAGTCAGCCAGCAGGGTCTCCAGCTCACACACCTTCTTGGCAGACGAAAGGTGAGACATTGAGCACATGACCAAAGGTTTGAAAGGAGATTCAGTACATCTTGAAAGTACGAGAATGAGGTCCCCCAGCATTGGCTCCACTACTGGTGGGAAGGTCCTGTTACGAGCCTTTAAGGAAGCTGGCTTTAAACAGGTGAATAAAAATGGAATACTGGAGGGTGACATGCACTGACAGTTGCTAGTGGAACTGCAGCAAGCTAGTAGAAAGATCTTGAGAATGAGAAGGTGGTCTAAAATAGCAGGAATACCTGCTGGACCTAGTGATACCTGGGTCTGCCTTGTCCAGGTAAAGAAATCAATTTGTTACATTTTCTCGTAGAATCTTTTCTGCTGTGATTAAGAATAGCTTGAACAGCCTCCAAACATGAATGCTCTGGGTCTGACACCCATCTGAATAGCAAGCCATGAAGTGAAGAGTCTTGTTTGGGATGTCTGATCCTGCCATTCTTCTGAGTTGGTGGGAAGAGTTGAATGCTGATGGGATGATAGGCTGATATTAGTAGAAGGTCTGGAAACCAGAATTGGGCCAAGTGGGTGTGATGAGTATGACTTATGCTTTGTCATCACAAATCTTCTGCATGTTTCCACGGCTGCTTGTACTACTAGGGAGTTGGGGGTAAGGTAAGTGAATAAGAATTCTGCCCCTTTCACAGGCACAAAGTATCATTTCTCAACACTTTAAGGGATACAGGTAAATGTTGCCAGTATATCCACAGCACTTTAGTTGGTTCTATAATGGCCTCATTTATTGGGCGAGCTACCTGATTGTGTGCCTTGCACAATATCCAAGAGCTTTTACTGAATATCTTCAACTTCTTCTAATGGAACTGAAGTTCTGCCACCGCTCTCTGCAACAGATCTTCATAAAACCCATGGTTGTTAGATGGGGATGGTGAAAGATGGGGCAATTGCCTTATCAGGTGACAAAGATGATACATCTATCAGTACCAGCATTACTGGTGGATCCAGCTCATCATCCTTTTCCTCTGTGTACACCTGCAGCGCCAGTTGCTGTTGCCTAAAAGGAGAGGGATGACGTGATTCTATGGTAGCGCACATGGACCAGGGGTCTCATTCATAATGATCCCATAGACCCTTATAATGAAAGTATGAATGGTTGAAGGCTGGTTGGTGGGTGTGATGGCTGCATTAGGTACCAGCTATCTCTTGGAGTTTAACCTTGCTTGGGCAGAGGACAGGTCCAAGAAATTCTAAAAACCCTGGGTTAGGGAGGTGATAGTTTGTTGGATTCGGCCAACTAGAAGACCAGTGCCATTGTCGCTGGAAGGAGGCAAGCCTTGACTCATGGATAGACTAGAGGACTAACGCTGCCACCTCCTCTGTGAGAAGGTGTCCTCCTCTGTGGTTTAGATGTCTTTCAGAAGATCTGGGCCTGAAAGTAGAGGAGATTGTGGGTCCAGGAGGACTAAGATCTCTCTGGTGTAGAATATGCCTCAGTACCATTAGAGAGGGAGAGTCCCATCTGGAGCTCCTGGTTGGTACTGGTGGATGTCGGTCCTGCGACATGCTAGAGGTAGCTTGTGTAGCTTGCTCCTGCCCCCTTTCCCTTCATGGCTGAGAAGCTTAGGCAGACCTAAGACCTGTGTGCCTGACTTGCAAGGAGTTGGGAGGGATCCCTTATCCTGGAAGCAGGCTCAGAGGGGGATCTGTTTGTATGTCTGAGAGTGCCCCTTAGGCTTCTCATGAGACGCCTAAGATAATAGATCTGTAGTTTTACTGATCTGGCCTCTACTCCAGAGTTCATGATCGGAGGCACACTGCTCAAGCACTGTGACTGCTGTAGAGAGGGGTCCCCCCGGCTTGGATCTGATTGGGATCTCCCGGCTTTCTCCTTGAGGTGCTTCCTCATTAGGAGCTCTTGTCCCTCTTGGATCTGGGGTGGAAAGGAGCTATCCCCCCCGAGGCAGTAAAAACAGCACTGGTGGTTGTCACTGATTGAGAAGGAGCAAGGGCAGGAGATGCAGTTTTTAAATCCAGGACTTCTGGGAATAGGCCTACTCCCAAAAGGAGGGATGGAGAGGGTCCCCAGGGTGGGGAAAACTAAGCTATACTATGTAAAATACTATAAAATACTAGTAAACTATATATGGTTATAGTTACAAAAATGAAGAGGATGTGAGAATAGCTCAACACAGACTCAGGACATGAGGTGGTAAGAAGGAACTGTAGAGGGAGTCAGACTGCACCTCCCCTTATGCCCTCTAGTCTCAGGTGCATGGTGCACAGGCATATCCACATGTGGAATACGCATAGAGTACAGCTCTTGAAGAATGAATTTTAGCAAATCAAATACACGCCTTAACTCCAAAGAACACTGAAAAATAATCATATATAATAAAACCATTTTTATTCTCTATTGCCATAAAATCTGAATTTATGCAATATGCTCCCCAGGGGAAAAAGCATACGTGCCTGTAACAGCATTGCATCTACTACCATTTTATTCAAAATTCACATGAATTACCCATTTCACACTGCAAATATAATCATATTTTTCTTTGCCTCATGAAAGCACCCTGCCCTGTATATGTCCATCTGAGTTGTTAATATAATGAATTAACATAAGAATGCAAAATTTAGAGAAAGTATTTTGAATAGTTGTAGTTATTGAATGTTTGAATTTTATTAGTTCTTAGTGCATTATGAGAAGTTTTCAGTCTCCAAGAGATAAGACCTGTCTTTTGAAAGGGCACATCAGTTTAGAGAATGCCCTTCACCATGTATGTTCACATTCCCCATATATGAATGTACATCGACACATGCATATGCACGCACATGGTGATATGGTTATCCTAAGTAACATATCAGGCTAAT
Organism: Mauremys reevesii; assembly: GCF_016161935.1. Lineage (NCBI taxonomy): Eukaryota > Metazoa > Chordata > Testudines > Geoemydidae > Mauremys > Mauremys reevesii. The sequence continues at coordinate 56,360,969 of NC_052633.1, read as the reverse complement.
GCAACCACTTCAATAGAACATGTGCAGTGTTTGAGATCAGTATTTAAGGTTTTTCCATTACCTTTCTGATGAACTGAAAATGTTTTTAGATTAACAATTTCATTAATTAACACAAAATGCAGATAAGAGTCTCTTTTGCCAGTGCCATGAAGAAATAATATTTTCTGCTAGGTTTCCTAAAACAAAAATTATTTTGTTCAGATACTGGTTACTCTTCAAAATATTAGTACTGTAAGTAATTACAGCTACAGTATGCAGTATTTCAAAAACAATAGTTGATATAGGCAGAAGGTTAACAACATGACTGATTCAGGATTACTCTTTGGTGTCCTCCTTAATATGTATACTATTATAATCTAGGCATGTTAACGCCATGTTATTTATCCAGTAATTATTTCATGTAGAATGATTTACTGGTAGTTACTGGTATCAAATCATGCAATAAGTTTCTACTATAAGGGTAATTTAACAACATTGTGATTACAGTGTCCTTGTTATAAAGTGTAACCCTATTTTTTTTTAATTATTTAGTTGTCAGATTTTTTTTCTTTTTACTTTTTGGATTCATTTCTTCAGTCTCTAACTTTATTAGAGGAAACAAGTGCCCTTTAATTGAGGGACATATTTTCACATCAGTTATATACGTGCAAAATGGGTAATTGCCACTCAGATCAATATTTATGTGCATAGTTATCCATTTCCCAGCAGTATTAATGGAGGACTACTCTAAATAGGGATTTTGTATTTGGAAGTTTGGCTATCAATTCTTACTCAATTTTTAGTACATAACCACTTCACCATACAGTATTAAATTTTGTATATTCAAGTTAGGGCTAAAATCAACTGTCAATACTCAGCACATTTTCCTAAACTTTACTGTACTCTATGAGAGTGAGCTATTAAAGTCAGGTCATATTTATAAAATGTACGGCACAAGAAATTTACCACTGAGAAAATACCACATACATTAGAATAGATAGTGATCAAATAAGAAGGTAGAGTCCACATCAGCCTAAAAAGGTAATTTTAACAGAAAATAAAAAAAAGACCTGTCCCCAAAGCAGTTATTCCTATTATTCCAAAGTGCAGGTTAGCCCTGAAAAATGACAATTGGAGAAAACAAAGAACCTGTTTAATTTATGCTTTAAGTAAGGCCTTAAATTTTAATCCACTTCGTCTCCTGGTTCCACCATACTATTAATCTCCTTATGTTTAAGGTTTTAAATTCCTAATGAACAAAAACCATTGTCCACTATTTGAATTAGCTTTTTTTAATCCTCTGTCCAGAGTAGTTTAAATATGTAAATACATCTATTGAGGATTATTTTTTAATTGTGAATAACTGATAAACGCTCTTTTCTATGTAGTACTTATTTGTAACTTAGCACACGTCAATGTGCCCCAGAGATGCTTTTGCTGATTTCATTTATTCATTACTCTGTCCAGGACCAATCCTAAAGTCGATACACAGGCAAAACATCTATCAAACTCAGAGTGAGTTTTTCCGAATAAGGACTAAAGAAGCAGACACTTTATGTTTGACACTTGATCCCTTTCACTGTGAAAATATAGTTAATAGAGGATCTATCCTATGCACCATATCCTCAGCTACTGTGAAACTGCATAGCTCAGTTTACGACAATTCAGCTATATTCATTTAGATCAGATGATGATCCATGATGTTTACTTTTGTTTGAGCAAGGTTTTTTGCGTTGGGTGAGGTGGGGTGTTTAGATTTCATGAGTATTATTTATGAATTCCTTACAGATAGAATAAGACAAACTCACCCTTTGAATTTGAATATAATTATTTGAATATAAAAGTGAGATGAAATCAAATAGTGTTAACCTTTATGAAAACAAAATCTGAAAGGAAAATGATTTTGATTGGAAAAACCTAATGTCATAACACACTAAAAGTGTCAAATTCTTTCCATATTCTTTCCAATTGTTTCCAATTGTTTTTGACTTTTTTAAACAACAGAGTTTTAGGGGAAAAAGGGATTTGTGGCAAAAAAGTGTTACCTATTTTCTATACTCCAAAGAAGAGGTTTGTTCATACTTCTTTTGGTGCAAACAACTCTTTCATACAAACTTTGTAATTTTTAAAGAAAAATGCTAGAAAGCCTGTAGGTATTTTTTATCCACGGTTCTTTCAAAATAAAGATTTTTTTAAAAAAACTGGCTTTGAAATGTATACTAAATGTAATAACGTACATACTTATTTTAAATGCATATGGTTAAAAGAAGAAGTTTACTGAATCACTTTGAACTCACACTTAAAAAGGCAACCTTTTGAAAGACGTGAAGTTGGTGGAAATTTTTTTCCCCAACATATTCACTTACCCCGACAATGTACTCCTTCATCATACCCGTCTGAACAGTCATATACACCATTGCAGAGTTGGGACAAGTGAATACATCTGTTTGTACCGATGCAAGTAATATGATTCAGGGGACACTTGAATTCTATTTCCTCAGGACCTAAAAAAAAGAATAGGCATAGAAGAATTCATATTCATTTTGTTTATATTCAAAAAATGAAGAGAGAAAGAATGCACTGTATATTGTCATGTATTTGCATAATATTTCCACTTTAAGGCTAGGTACAGGCATTTTATGTACTTGTCTACTCTGCAGCTTTTCAGTGTATTACCGGTAGAATTATATTCTCTCAAATAAGGATTAGCATAATTAAAGAAAATCAACTGCTCAAAAAGGATTACTTTATTAAATGATGATAATACAACTTATGGTTTTACGGGAGGTTTGCCATACCCTAAAGATTAAAGATGCTGAAATTCATATTTGACAACATGCAGGATGGGGAAGTGATTATTTTTAAATAAAGCTTTTAATTTTTATTTTCAATATTACATGAGTCTGCCAATGCCAAACAAATCACTAACACAACCCTGGGCCAGGATGTCACCAACCATATTGAGAAGGAAAAAAGAACAACTCAGACACTCAAAATACAAGAAGAAATCCAACTGTTTACATTTCAGAATGTATTCCTCTTTCCATTGGGTAATAATCACTCTACATTCTGCCATCAAAATGGTTAGACAGGTATGGATGTATGATTACCGTAATTATATTCCCGGTAACACCTAGAGGCCCCCAGCTTTGGTCAGGTCTCCACAGTGCTTGGCACTGTACAGACACTTAGTAAGATACAGTCTGTGCTCCAGAAAGCTTACATGATACTTTAAGATAAAATGCATTGAGAGTTTAACAAAGAAAAGAAGGATGCACAAGAGGTTGGGGACGAAGGAAGCTGTCAGGAGGCAGCTTGTAGCACCCTGATGCTCTGGCTGGGGCACAGGCTTGTTGAGTTTAGCCTAGCGACAGGGCTACTCCAAACTCCATCAGCTGACAGCCGTCCTCAAGGAACTATAAACTAGAGTGCAGTGCGCTCAGATACAATCACTCATCATCCATTCCCAGCACCCTACTCTAGTGCCACATTTGGGGACCGGCAGAGGGATTAGGTATGCCAGCTCTGCGCCAGGCCAGCTGAAAGCTCCTCTCTACTCAGCTTGCCAAATGTAGATGCTTTCTATCCCATTGGAGCCACCTGAACAATGCAAAGGAAGCAGGAGAATATGTGGCCCTATATGTGCTTTTTTTAAACAAATAAATGTCAGTTATTGCTACGGACCACCAGATCAAAATTATATTTTGAAAAATTTGTCTTCATGTAGAACGATTTTGATTTTGCAGTCTTCCTTGTAGCAATGCAGATATTCTAGCAAGTATCACTATTGCTATGAGCTGGCCATTATTTACAATATGTTACAATAAACATCAATTTAATAGTTAAAACCTGGCAGTCCTGGTCACAATTCAGGTAATATTTCTGCCTTCCCACCAAAAAAACATTAAATTCTGTCTGTATTAAAGTTGCAAATATATATGATACAGAAGGATACATATGTGCTATGTTTCAGACTATTTTTGTACATTTAAAACGTTAAAAATGATTGATTACAATCCAACGTTATTTTTCGAGGAGCCTTTCATGCAAACTGCATTCTAGTTCTATGGAAGTATAAAGGGCCTGAATGCCCACTGAAATCAATAGAAAGACCTACTATGGATACGAAGGATGATGTTCATGCAGCAAATATACAGATATTAGGAACTGTAGAGGATGACTATGTAGTCCTCAGAGACAGAGGCAGTGCTCTGACCTTCTGTCCTTGGGGCACTGAGCAGCCCTCAGATAGAAGAGAGAAGCAGGCTGGTGGCAGGGACAAGGTTCTGTCCCCCCTCCTATGCACCAGCGACAGTTCCAGGGCAGAGTAAGATTCATCCCATAAAGTGGGGGTTGGATCCTCTACCCTTGTATCAGCAGTCTCAACTAGGTTGCTTAGGTCTGTGGCTGGACTAGATGAGTGTGGGTAGAATGTGTCAACCCCATACAGACCACAGAAACGGAGGGCATTGGGGGCTGAGTGCCTTGCACTCCGCTGAACACAGCAAAGAGGGGGCTTTCAAAGGTGGACAGAAGAGGGGAGAGCAGGATATGGTGGGGCCTGGAGGTGCTCGCTCTCAGGGAGTCAGGTAGTTGGGTCTGTAACATTAATGGAGTTATGTGGCATTTTCCTGACTTCACCTGAGACTGCTTGGGTGCCTCAGTTCCCTCCCCTCTTAGTGGCTGCTGACAATTCATGATAATGAAACTTCATCAGGTTGTTAGTGAATAAATATTTTTAAAATCACAAACCCAAACATTTAATTTGCGCTGAACTTGTATTTGTGCTTCAGTTGCACAAGGGCCTAAAATGTACCTTAAACATCTAGAAAATGTATTTTTTATTGATTTTTATAGCCTGCCTATCACTGTATCAGAGAAACTAACATTGTGAGGGGGAAGCAGGAGTAGAGAAAACAGCTCTTCGTGATAAAATAAAAATGAAGAATATGCATAAATAGTAAGTAATTCATATTCATGGCATCTACAAATTGTGGTATTTCGCCATTTGCATGTAAGCTCCAGATTTCTGGATCTTCACCTGTAAAAGGTATAGCTGATAGTTATCAGCTGTAGAGGAGGAAAAATAAAATAATTAAAAGATGGAACAAAAATAAATTAAATTTGTAATAGCTTGATTTAAATGTTAACGGAAAGATTGAATGTATTAATTACCATTTATGCTATCACTGGGGAAATCCTAAGGTCCTATCATTCAGTTTGACTGGCACGTTCCCATTGTTCTAAAGACCTCAGGATTTGGCTCTATATTATCAGTTACTAAAGTACAAAGACTGACTCAGAATACAAATATACTGCAATTTAAAATATATTAGCTGAGTTGAAATCAGTTAGAGGATCAGTCACCCACTTGCTAAATCAGATTTCATTGTGAAGGGGGAATATTTGAAAGGAAGATGAATCTGCTTCAAGAAATATATATTAATAAAGAAGCTGTATTTCCAAGAAAAAATAGTATAGTGTTTGTGAAAAGAAATAAGTAATAGATTAGAAGAACTGTTTAACATACAAATGTGCTTATTCTGACATTGATTGGTCTGGCTATATGTAGGTAATATTCATGCACCAGCATGTTTTCATTGTAAAACCAGGTAATTTTTGTAAACTTAATTTATATCAGAAACTGAGGTTGAGGCCCAAATTGGAGAGACTTTAAGCAACTATGAAACCTGGGTCTGTAAAATAAACCTCAGAACTAACACATGCCTCCATTACAGTCAAGGCCTGCTCCTCGGTGCTCTACATTCCTGCTGAGCCGTTAGATGTTGCTGTATATAGAACAGCTTCAGGGTCACTCTTTATACTCACAGAATCCTAGCTGCTTGCTTTAGTGCAGTGGAGACACAGATTTAGTAAGGGCAGTCCTGACTCAATTTGTTCACTTGCTCCTTCTCCCTTCCCTTCACAGTGAACCATTCATGGCAGATTTTGCCATGGTACTTTTGGGGAAGGGAATCTGAAAACCCTGTTTTCTCTCAAGATGATCTCAAAGCAAAGTGGTACAGACAGCTCTAGGATAGGGGAGGTGGGAGTTGAAAAGGAAAGAGATCACAATAGGAGACGGCTATGAAACAGAAAAGAGACGTCAAGGTACAGCTACAAACACCGCCAAAGGATGATGGGCTCAAAAAGAAAAAGAAAATGCCAGTCCTTCCGGGTAGATAATAGATAACTTCTATCTTAAAGGTCCCAGCCATCCAGTATGGGGGAAAAGTAACCCAAAAAAATCCTAGGAAGAGATACAAAACAAAACCACAAGGAAACTGGTTCCCTTTAGGTAGAGACTGTGTCTGAAGCAAAATGTTTCACCATTCTGACTCAAAATTTTCATAATGTTTTGTTTCACAATAAAAATATTTTAACTTTTTGTTCTGATTTGGGACAAAATGTTAAAATAAAAGAATATCAGAAGGAAAATACTTCTAATTTTTGCTCAGCTCTATTGGCAACCAGCCCAGTTAAGTGTCACCATTAATTGGATTGATAGTCTACATAAACTAAGAACAATAATCTTAGTCCTGAAATGGTCAAATCATTTGCCAGAATGTTGAATTTGAAAGTGTATATTGAGAGACAGAAAAGTAATGGGAAAAAAATAAAAGTCTGAACACAGAAAATAACATTCAACATGCAGGACTCATTCATTGTTTTAAAAATATTTTATTAACAATGAAATAGAAGTTTAAATTGTATTAATAATAGCATTGTATAGAGAGGTAGATTGCCCATGGAAGCTTATGATTTTAGGGAAAAGTCATGTGAATTCTACCTCGGGTAGTCCTTTGTCTATATCATAAAATCACTTTACAATTCAGTATAATAGATTAATGCTTAATAAAAAACTGAATATAGGTCATCACTGAGCGATCATATCTTCAAAATCCCTAGAATAATAAAAGTCAGAAATGTGTATTAGATCATCCAGTCTATCTCCTTGCCAGTGGAGGACTGTTGCCCACAATATCTAGTTCTAAAAGTCCCAAGCATTGGACATTCTATCACTTCCTTGGAAGGCTATTCCACAGCTTAATGCATCTTACTCACAGGAAATACTTCCTGGTATTCTTTCTAAATTTTCCCTTTCCTAATTTTAATTGACAGAGACAGACTCAGGTAAGAAGTGTGATGCTTCTTTGGATTCAAGGCTGAGAGTCCCCTTGTTTCCACTAGCCTCCAGAGTGAGGGAGTCCTGCCTATACTAGCTGAATGTTAGCTCCCTAATGCAACCAGCCCGTCATCCATTCAAGTATTCTTTTCTGGGCTACCCCAGCCTGTCTTGGGCCTCCAGGTTGTCAACATATGCACCCCAACCTCTGAGACCCTTCAAAGTGTCCTAATGTGGTATCCAGCCCCTGAACACTAGATACACACAGAAATCCCAGATCCTCTGCTCCCAAAGGACAGCGTTCCATAGTTGGATCAGCACTCCTGTATTATGCATAGCACTTGAGTTCAATTATATAACAAAAGGAAATTTATTCAAGAAAAAAATAGAAACTCAAATAAAAACCAGTGTGAGAGATGGGAACAAATAGTTTCATATAAGACAACATCATATCATGCTTTCTAGAGACTAAACTTAACTAACGAGGTATTCACCTTTCTCCTATTAGACAGCTTACCCCAAGTTCTTTCCCCAAGGTTTTCAACCAGTTTGGTTTAGATCTTTTCTCATAAGATCAAGCCTGCTGGCAGCTCATATTCACAGACTGAAGGAATGAAGGAATGCCAGGGTGTTTTTCTGCACTACGAAATATATCAGAACAGACTTTTGTTGTTCACCTCAAAATAGGGTTCCTTCCCTTCTGCCCATTTACCCCTTTGTGTTAATTTTCATCTGAAGTCTCTGCCAGCTCTTAATTAGAATTTCACTTAAAATGTATGTCTGACATACAATACATAATGGTCCACCATGGAGATAAGTGTCTCCCACTGTCTGCAGAAGATTTTCACAAGAAAAATGCTAACTTTGGGTGACCTGCTTTTCAACTACAGACCAACAGAACATGTTTAGTACATATACATAACTGCTCACATATTTTCCATACATACATCTCTCAATGGCTATGATGTATGGTGTGCCACAGGTTTTCATTAGAGACCTTACATGACATCCTTTTGGTGAAACCAGGGGATCCTTGCACCCCTATATGGTCCAATTCCCTTTGTCAGTTGGAATCTAGAGTTTCTTGGATCACAGGAAGTATGTTCCCTGCCCTGCAAATAAAGTCTTGTATATTTAACAGAGCCAGTGCATCTAGTAATTAAAACAGAAGACTGAATGTCTTTTGGATTCCATTCCTGGTTTTGCTGCTAACTTTTGGTTTGGAGGTAAACTAGAAGGCAGTGCAGATTTTGCATAACAGATGTTAAAACATTCTGTATTAGCTGCAGCTTCCAAGTAGACTTCCAGGATAGGTCAATGTAGAGCACTTTGTAACTGTCTAATCTGGAAATGAAAAAGTCACAGATCACACTGGTGGGGTCCACATCAAGGATAAAACTTGCTAACTTCTAACAAGATGTAGATGGGGGGGGGGAGAACTTCTCTCTGTGATGTTATATTTTAGTCCAGAAGCACTTGAGCATCCATAACACTTCCAGATTCTGAAACTCTTTGGCAAAGGGCAGGTGCAATCCTTTCACAATTGGGCAAACCAGCTTTGTTAGATATCATCTGGGTTCTCTCTCTCTCATTCAATCCTTCTCATCGGGCTAAACAATAGGCAGAAAAGAAACTGAACTATCCAGGTCAGATGAAAGAACTTCCCATTAATGGTAGTTCAATTCAAATCATCTCCCTCTCTCCCCAACAACTGTACACATTTAACATGAACAATGTCAGAAGAGAATCTGGCTGAATCACACATAAGAGAATCCTCAGAGCAATTGCCCAGCTCTGCCCTCAAGGATCTCTTCAGTGGGAAAGAGTGGAATCAATGAAATGCAGTCCTTGCCACCCATACAAGCACACAGAGTCAAAGTATCAAACAGAATTAGCACACATCACCATCCCGCTTCTGACATCCCCTAAATCTGAAATTCTAGGCAAACCATAGCTACACCTGCAACACTCCCAATTCATGCTGCATTGAGTACCCCATTTAGGGCATGCTAAACCAAGATAGGACTGGTTGCATCATCCAGCCAGCTCTTGATTATACAAGCAAATTCAGGGTCCTCATCCACAGCTAAATCATGGATAATGGTTATCTTATTAAATTACATACTTTGCCTCTTTCAAGGGGTCAAGACCCACCCTAGGATACTATGACTTATCTCACTGGGGTGTTACAAGGATTGGATTAAAGATAGTTGTAAAGCTTTTAGAGATCATCAGACAAAAAGTGCTATGCAACAGTAGTCAAAGTATATTAATTTCCAGATCTCTAAAATTTACTGAAATTATAGCAAATAAACACCATGCGATTCCTTATATTTAGAAATAAACCAACATAGCTGCTGATTTTCACTAAATGTACATGTTTCTGTTTCTGTTTATATGTTTTTGCTGTGACTTGCCCATGTCAGTAACAGATCAACAGGTTGCTCCTGTAAATAAGAGACTGGCCAGAGATGTGCAGTACAAACTTCCTCATTGCTGCATTCAGTTTTCTTGAAATCTGACAATACAACACTTCAGCGGTTCTCATTCTGGGGCAGTTCTGAGCAGAGAAAGACAGTTATTCCAAATTGTGGGATGGCTTTGAGATTTACATTTTTGATATAAATTTGTGATGTATAGATCCATCCCTCTCTCTCCTACTTGTTTCTGCACTGCTGGGGAGCTGAACCAGAGCTTGTGATCCAAACCAGAGCTCAATCAGAGCCGTTTCAGTGATTATAATGGACTTTGGATACCGCCCTGTTTGCCAAGAGGGAGAGGCTTTTATGCACTCCCCCGCCCCACCATCGTCATCCAGCAGAGTAGTGGACTGAATCTGGGACATAGAAATGCTTGGTTTGGTACAAATAGTATAATAATGTTGGCAAAAATTTCTCACCTTTTTGCTGTTACAAAAATACTCCTCTTAAGCAGTTTTCATATAGCAGCCACCTATGATCTCTCTAAAATATTAACTGATGAAGTTTATTAATGACTGTAATTAAGGTAGAAGAGCATAGTGTTTAAGGTAGAAAGAGTAATCCATACAATTACATTAGGTTCTCGCTGTATAAATATGGGCTTAAACAAAAATACTCCACGATGGAAGAATACAGTGAAACACAGCCTGCTTCTCATTCACACTAAACCTCTTTAAACTGCTTGCCAATGTAAAGGGACCTTACTCTGAGTGCAAATCTAATTTACTAGAATGGAGTAAAGAAGCCTTAGGCATTCACAAGACAGGGCAAGCAGTGGCCTGGGTCCCTTCCGCCCCCCGCCCCCAATAATCAGTAAGAGCAGAGAGCTCCTCTGGTCCCAAGGCCTCAGCAGGGGCATGTTCCATGACCCTTCAAAAGTGGTCAAATTTAAATTCCTGCACACGCCTTTGAGCCTTAGTATAAATAAGAATTGGGCCTATAGATCAAAGGTTCAGGTTTTGTAAAAGTGTTAAACCATATTGATTAAATTCAAGGTTAGACAACACTTACATACATTTTTAAGATTCTAAAGTTTTTAGAGCATAAAAATCTAATATTGATTTACCTTCCTAGCCCTCGTCCTCAAAAAGCCATGTTGTCCTAGTTACAACATCCAGGTCAAAATGACAGAAAATGTGGAATATGCTTCTGAAAATTATCCATAATAGTGTCTTTTTTCATCATGTTTTTAAGGACTGATATTTTGTTAACCTCCAACCCAGTTCTGGTTCACTCATTAAACAGCAAAAGTTTACCGGTTTATAATGAAAACAAGTCAAAAGTGGAACCACAATTTACATAAATATTCAGCTGCATAAAGAAAGAAACAGAGCTATAAATACTTACCTTAGGGCACATAGGGCCCTAAAAAGAGAAAAAGACAGAGCAAAGTATTATGTCACCATGGGCAAGAAGAAAGTTGTGATCTTTGACCTCATAACGGCACAAACACCCAGACCCCAAAAAGGAATTTTACTGGCGGGGGTGGGGGAGGAAATGGTAGCACTGAAAACCTAAGTGAACTGAGGAATGAATATAGTTACAATATGAACTGTTTGCCATTGCCATGAAAGATGAGAGGTGGGAGATCTACCACGACAAGCAACAGAATGAAGAAAGCAATACTGAAACAAAGAAATCCACATAGACGGTATAGAATAGAGCTTGAGAAGTCTTAAAGATAGTGAAGAATAGTGGGCTACATCCTCAGCAGATATAAATTACTCTTGCTATATTCGAATCAGTGAAGCTATGAGGATTTATGCCATTTGAGGATCTCAGCCATGATTTGACCCTCTCTTTTCAAATAACAAAGGGAACAAATTCTGCCCTCTGATATGCATGGGTGACGTCTTTTCAAGTGCTGAATTTGTTTCATAGCATTTTATATAGAAAAGGGGACATTTCTACCTTAGAATTTCCGGATTCCATTAAAGGATTTGTCACTGATCCTGGCTTGTGTTTAGAGTGCTAAACTATAATTAAGTCCTTCCAGACTTTAAAGTAAATGACCCATTCAAATTAACTAGCGAAAGGTGGTTTACAACATTGTGTTGGCACTCTACTCTTAATGACTTTATAAGAGTATCTGCAAAGGTAGCCGAGCATGGTAGTGGCAACTGAGCTCCAGTGAATATATTCCTCTACTATGTTTTAGCATTGTTGGTATTACATATATGAGAGCGACTTCATAATAAGGTTTAACAGTGTGCAAAACACATCCCATGAATATATTGTACACATTAATATACTGTAGTTGCTTGCTATTTCCTGTGGCCTTTCTGTGCTCTCACCATTGCCTGATAGAAGGAACTTAAGAGCTCAGGGACTTGGGGAAACCCAGCAATAAACCATTGTTCAAATTCTTGAGGTGTGAAGAATCTTTCATAGCCTTTAATACAGAGTGCTATTGATACTCTCCAATAAACACATACATTTTTCTCTTTGGCTCTTTGTTTTCTCTCTTATCACTGCTTTCTGTAGGTCAGGTTCAGATTACTGTCTCAACTCTCCCTGATGTAAGTGAGGAAATAATGAACAGACTTATAGCTTGTTGGTAGCCTTGGTTTATACTTTTCAGTTCACATTAGTTTTAAAAATCCTTTCACATTGTAAATAAAGTTTTCTACTGTAATAGCTACTGGTGACGCTGGAATTGCTTGAGTGGTTCACTTTAATGGCACTAACTGCACTGATGGGTTTTATCTTTGGGGAAAACTTTTATCCCGTAGAGCTCATTTCATATTTTAATGTATCTAGTAGCCAAAACAGAGAGGTGGAGGAACCAGAAAGATTGCACAAAGTCAGACAAATAAAAGGCAAACAAAGACATAGAGGAAATCTTTCTACAGATTGTAGGTGTTTTTTCCATATTGCAGCATGATAGTGTAGTCTCATCATCCAAGACCCACCAAGTTATGAGTGTGTTTGTGTGGACTTAGAATGACAGATGTTTTGAGGTTACAGGACCGATTTTGTCCCCAGGAATTAATGTTCAGTTTGAGACTCCAGTTGGAAGAAGCTTGTGGCTGATGTTGACAGGAAGGGGGAAACGTTGTGAAGATATAGTTGCCGGTTATAATTTTTGAGGACTCCCTAACACTCTGCCAAGCTACTTAAGAGAATGCCTCTCTAAGACCTTCCTATCCCATGACAATTAAGTTTCACTGGAACTATGAAACTGTTCCCATCTGGAATCAGACCCCACTGCCTACAGAGCAAAGAATAAAACTCACTTCTTGATCTTAATATTCCAACCACTGCCAATAGAAATAAAAGGGAAAGAATATTGAAGAACATGCAGAGGGAACAGAATGAGAACAAAAGAGGGTAAATAATATGTAGTAGAAGAGAGGAGAAGGAGAAAGAAGGTATACAGGAAAGGAAAAAGAACTTAAACAAAGATGGCCTAGAGAAGAAGGGAGGAAATCAGACTAGGTTATCAGGAGGTCATTTGGAGTAATTGGATAGTCTGTCAAAGGTGTTTAGATGCTATTCTACAATGATGAGATTGGCATAAGGAATCAATCAATAAATATATAAAAACAGTTGTAGGGTAGGGCACATCATAGGTAAAGAAAAACCTGACATGAACCTAAGTATAAAAGTAATAAACTTTTAGTGAGATTTTAAAAGGTAGGTTCATTTTTACTTCATTATCTTACTTTGTTGCTGTTGCATTTCCTGCATTTCCACCTGGACTGGAAATGTCACAATAGCACCAGAAGGATTGTACTTGGAGTATTTCCAGTGCAACCAGGAGCAAAAAGTATCTTACAAGTACCTCCTTTTCAAAAGGTTTCCTGCTCAGTATTATTATTATTATTATTCCCCTTAACCCACCATCTGGAGTTGGGTAATTATGCAAACATCTGCCATCCTAATCCATCTGAGGTGGCACTGAGTTCCACTTGCTTACTATGTTCTTTGATACAATCCATGTATCATGTCCTCGGCTTTCTTTGATGTCTGTTTCCTACCACTCTCTCCTGCCATACTTTCTTTACCAAGGTTCAAAAAAGAACTAGATACATTCAGGGAGGATAGGTCCATCAATGGCTATTAGCCAAGATGCTCAGGGATGCAGTCCCATATTCTGGGTGTCCCTAAGGCTCAGATTGCCACAAGCTGGGACTGGATGACAAGGGATGGATCACTCAACAATTTCCCTCTAAAGCACCTGGCATGGGCCACTGTTGGAAGACTGGATACTGAGCTAGATGGACCATTGGTCTGACCCTATATGGCCATTCTTATGTTCTTATAGGTCTTCTTCATTCATCCTCTGTATATGTCCAAAATAGGGAAGCCTTGCCTTCTGGATTTTGTCAGCCACATCATGGATTTCAACTTCCATTCTAATGCTTTCACTTCAAAATCTGTCCTTTCGTGTAACTCTTTTTTTTACTCAAAGACATCTCATCTCGAACAACTGTAGGTATTGAACCTGCCGTCTCTTTACTGCCCATGCTTCTACACCAAATAACATTGTAGGGCACACCATTGTTCTATTCACTTGGACTTTTAGTCTGAGTGGTATATGCTTATCATACACCTGAGATGTTATTCCACACTCTTCCAGCACTTTCTAATCTGGACTGTACCTCACATTGAAGCGCACCATCTTTCATAACTCAGCCACCAATGTATTTGAACTGGTCAGTCTAGTTCAGTCAACTTCCATTAATCACAGAAATGTTGGATTGGAAGAGATCTTGATAGGTCTCCTAGTCCAGTCCCTGCACTGAGGTAGGACTAAGTATGTCCTAGACCAACCGTGACTGATGTGTGTCTAACCTTTTCTTAAAAACCTCCAAAGATGGAAACTCTACAACCTCTCTCATATTTTTTTTCAGTGCTTAACTACCTTTACACTTAGAAAGTTTTTCCTAATGTCTAATCTAAATCTCCCTTGCTGTAATTTAAGCCCATTACTTCCTGTGCTGTCCTCAGTGGCTAAAGAGAACAATTTTCCACCCTCCTCTTTATAACCACCTTTTATGTAATTGATGACTTATGTCCCCCCTCAGTCTTCTCTCTCCAGACTTAACAAGCCCAATTTTTTTAATCTTTCCACATAGGTCATGTTTTCTATACCATTAATCATTTTTATTGCTCTCCTTTCTCCAGTTTATCCACATCCTTCTTGAGGTGTGATGCCCAGAAATGGAGACAATACTCCAGTTGAGGCTTTATTAGTTCAGAGTAGAGTGGACATCTCAAGTCTTGCTTACAAACCTCCTGCTAGTACATCCCAGAAAGATGTTTGCTTTTTTTTTTTGCAACAATATTACATTGTTGATTCATATTTAGTGTGTGATCCACTATAATCCGCAGATCTTTTCTGCAGTACTCCTTTCCAGGCAGTAATTTTCCCATTTGTATTTCTGTAATTGACTATTCCTTCCTAAGTATCGTACTTTGCATTTGTCCTTATTGAATTTCATCCTCTTTATTTCAGACCATTTCTCCCATTTGTCAAGATCATTTCGAATTCTAATCCTGTCATCCAAAACACTTGCAACCCTTGCCAGCTTGGTGTGGTATCCACAAACTTTATAAGTGTACTCTTTATGCCATTATCTCAAACATTTATGAAGATAATGAATAGAACCAGACCCAGGACAAACCCCACTCAATATGCCCTTCTAGCTTGACTGTGAATCATTGATATCAATTTCCTAAGTACAGCTTTACAACCAGTTGAGCACCAACCTTATAGTAAGTTTGTCTAGGCTATATTTCCCTAGTTTGCATAGGAGAAGGTCATGTGCTACAGTATTAAAAGTCTTACTAAAGCTGAGATATATCACATCTTCTGCTTCCCTCCCATCCACAAGGCTTATTGCCTTGTCAATGAAGAATATTAGGTTGGTTTGACATAACTTGCTCTTGAAAAATTCATGTTGGCTATTACTTATCACCATATTATCTTCTAGGTACTTAAAACTGATAGTTTGATTATTTCCTCAATTAGCTGATTAGTCTATAATTCCCTGGGCTGTCCTTATTTCCCCTTTTTATAGATGGGTACTATATTTGCGCTTTTCCAGTCCTCTGAAATCTCTCCTGTCCGTCATGAGGTCTCGAAGATAATCTGTATATTTAGTTTTCTTTTGGACCTCTACTGACCCACATAACCTCAGTGCTAGTCACGTTTATTTTCATCCCATGCCCACTGAACTGGTCATACCACTGGTTTACTATTTCCTCAAGGTCTTCTTTTGGGCATGCTATGTCTTCTGCATACAACAGCTTCTCATCTTTTCCCACTGGGATCTACCTTCTGACATAGCCTGTCAACATGATACACAACAGTGGACTGAAGGCAGAACCCCGATGCAGACAGACTTGCACTTCTAAGTGGTTTGTCATTCCACAACATATTTGGATTACTCTTTTAGGTGATCTATATATGACATTCAGCATAATTATTAAATCTTCAGACACTGCATATTTCCTCAGTTCCAGCAGGAACATCCTTCTATACACCTTACCATATGTCTTTTCCAGGTCTATAAAAGCCAGAAGACATCCTGCTGGCATTTTTAGCTTCTTATCTATCATTTGACAACTTAAAAACATGGCATCTGTGGTTTTTCATCCTTTCCTAAAGCTGAACTATTCTTGTTTGAGGAGCGATTCCACCATACTCCTAATCCTAGCATCCAAGATGAGTTCCAGTATCTTCATCCCATGCAACAGCAACTTTATCCCTCAATAGCTTCCATATTCATGGATACTTCCCTTTTTATTGAGACCAAGACAGACTTACATCCATCTTTCAGTATTCTCTTGTCTCACCATATGGTCTTAACCACTCTGCTCATCCATTTTGTGCCTCTGTTGGCCAAGACTTTCACCAGGTCTGCCATTACTTCATCATGTTCCACTGCCTTTCTTCATTATCTGGATTGCATTTCTCACCTCTTCCTCCTCGGTTATAATCTGTTTTAGGTACTACTTTAGGATCACATGTTGGGAACTTCACCAAAAAGGAGCTTGCCTCATTCAAGATAAATGAAGGAGAGGTGGAAACTTGTCCTGGTGTTACTAGCAGTCTCCTTTGTTCATCATTTACCAGTGGTGCTGCAATGCCATCCTCCATCTCTGTGTGTTTCGTTTTTACAATGCTACACATCTTTGTGCCAGCCAGATGTCAGTAGTTTAAAAGTTTAGCACACAGGATGTCCATAGTGCTCTCAGTGGTGGAAACAAAAGCCAAAGTGATATAATGTTGGTGAGGAAACCTCAGTGGAGTTAATTTATGGACTGCAAAGGGATACCTAGTGAGATGAGAGCACTGCAGCAAAGATTGTGGTAGAGTGTTGGACAAGGAGGGAATTAAGCTCAAAAGAAACAAGATGAAAGTTGGTGAAGTTAAGGGGAGGAGTGGCAGAGAAGTTTGTTCAAGCAGTGCAGGACAGATTTGTCATCAGTTGCAGAGGAATGGAATCACCTCAAAAGAATATGAGTGGCAGTGGAAGAGGTTTGTAGGTTATGCAGAATATGGAAAAAACAAGAGACAGAGGTTGACAACCAAAGTGCAGGTAAAATCTACATTTGTAAAATCTGAAAAAAATGGCATGTAAAGAAAAAGAAATTAACAAGGGCTGTTGATTAATCGCAGTTAACTTATGTGATTAATTGCAATTGTTTTCAGTTAATCGCAGTTTTAATTGCACTGTTAAACTATAGAATACCAATTGAAATTTATTAACATTTTGGATGTTTTTCTACATTTTCAAATATATTGATTTCAATTACAACACAGAATACAAAGTGTACAGTGCTCACTTTATATTACTTTATTACAAATATTTGCACTGTAAAAATGATAAAAGAAATAGTATTTTTGAATTCACCTCATAAAAGTACTGTAGTGTAATCTCTTTATCATGAAAGTGTAACTTACAAATGTAGATTTTTGTTACGTGACTGCACTCAAAAACAAAATAATGTTGTCAGTGGGAGCCGCAATTGGCTGAACCTGCGGACGTGGCAGATAAACAAAACGGCCCGGCCCACCAGGGTGCTTACCCTGGCGAGCCACGTGCCGAAGGTTGCTGATCCCTGCTTTAGAGCCTACAAGTAGTCTACGCAGTCCAACTTCTTGTTCAGCCAATCACTAAGAGAAACAAGTTTGTTTACATTTACGGAAGATAATGTTGCCTGCTTGTTATTTACAATGTCACCTGAAAGTGAGAACAGTTATTTGCATAGTACTTTTGTAGCCGGAACTGCAAGGTATTTACATGCCAGATATGCTAAACATTTGTATGCCCCTTCATGCTTTTGGCCACCATTCCGAGGGACTTGCTTCCATGCTTATGACACTCATTAAAAACATGTGTTAATGAAATATGTGACTGAACTCCTTGGGGGAGAATTGTATGTCTGCTGCTCCATGTTTTACCTGCATTCTGCAACATATTTCATGTTATAGCCATCTCAGATGATGACCCAGCATGTTGTTCATTTTAAGAACACTTTCACTACATATTTGACAAAACACAAAGAAGGTACCCATGTGAAATTTCTCAAGATAGCTGCAGCGCTCGACCCAAGATTTAAGAATCTGAAGTACCTTCCAAAATCTGAGAGGGACGGGATGTGGAGCATGCGTTCAGAAGTATGAAAAGAGCAACATTCCAATGCGGAAACTACAGAATCAGAACCACCAACAAATAAATCACTTTTAGGTAACATTGTAAACAAGAAGCAGGCAGCATTATCTCTGGCAAATGTAAACAAACTAGTTTGTCTGAACAAGAAGTAAGACTGAGTGGACTTGTAGGCTCTAAAGTTTTACATTATTTTATTTTTAATGTAGTTATTTTTGTACATAACTCTACATTTGTGAGTTCAACTTTCATGACAAAGAGATTGCACTACAGTACTTGTATTAAGTTAATTTAAAAATACTATTTCTTTTATTTTTACGGTGCAAATATTTATAATAATAAATAAATAAATACAAAGTGAGCACTGCACACTTTGTATTCTGTGTTGTAATTGAAATCAATATATTTGAAAAAGTGGAAAACATCCAAAAATATTTATATAAATGGTATTGTATTATTAACAGTGTGATTAATCACAATTAATTTTTAATTATGTGATTTATCGTGATCCTTTTTTCTTAAAATCATAACAGCCCTACAAAGAAACAAAGTGAGCTGCCAAACACGCAGTGAAAAAGCCAAGGAGACTTCTCTAGTCGCTGCTCAGATTTGGATAAGCATCTGAATTTTTGGGTGTAAGTTTAAACCAGGTCTCCGAACCTTTAGAACGCCACCTATTACTGAGTTCATTGTGTGCAGTAAAGCAACTGCTCTAACAAATATATTGTAAAAATGCATCCTTTCTCGGAGCTTTGTGCACATCCTACCACAAGGAGAGTTCCCCACGTCTTCTTCATTAGACTCTGGCAAGCTCTTCTCTTTCTGTGCATGGTTTTTTAAAGTAATGGTCTTAAATTGCAGCAAGCGAGCTTCAGATTAGACATTAGGAAAAAATTCCTAACTCTCAGCGTATTTAAGCACTGGAACAAATTACCTAGAGAGGTTATGGAATCTTCGTCATTGGATGTTTTTAAGAAAAGGTTCAGCAAACACCTGTCAGGGATGGTTCAGAAAACATTTAGTCCTGCCTCAGTGCAGGGAACTGAACTAGGTGACCTGTCAAGGTTCCTTCTAGTCCTACATGTCTGTGATTCTGTGGTCAAACCTGATGCTATATTCTCCCTAGCTGAGATAAAATCTGTATTTCCTTTACCCTTGCGACATATATATGGGACTGAGATTGGGTGAATCTAGCGAAGCATTCTCTCTCACTCAATTTTGTATAAAATTCTGGAGTTGTATGTAAACATGGGTACTGGGAAAAGGTATCCTGCAAAGAGAACTATACGTACCTAAATCAATGGTCCCCAAACTTTTTACCTCACGCCCCCGCCCTTATCCCTGTCCGCTGCCCCCAACTCCCTGGAGCCAGGGCTGGGAGCTTGGTCACAGCTCCAGGAGGGGGAGGCACAGATAGGAGTAAGGGGGCTGAGGTTGGGGCCACAGCTGGATCCACCAGCAGGGTCTTGGGTGGAAGCTGGGGCCCCGGATGTGGGGATGGAAGCTGGGGCCAGGGCCGCGGCCACAAGTGTAGCGGGGTATCACTCCCTCCCTGCCCCCAATGGGGGCTGGCCAGGGCCCCAGCCATGCCTTCCCCAAATGTTCCCACAGTTCGGGGACCTCTGACCTAACTACATGTACATACCTTCAGATTTGCATTTGCCCTTATCGATGCTATTTTCTATCTTCCTAACAAATCTTGAAGTAAAGGTTTTCAAGATCCGACATATCGAGTCTCATTAGTTTCTAAATTTCATCCTTAAATTTTTCATCTGAATCAGCCAAAAAAAGCAACATCATTACCTAGTGAAGTTACATGGGCTAGAAGGAAATGCCATTATCTTATAAGGGACAAGTAAAAACCCACACTTCAGTGGTGAATGATGCTAATAAGAAATCCATAGTCTTGGAGAAAATAGCTTAGTATTTTGAAAGAAAGACATAATTAAGAAGCCACAGGAGGTTGCAGTTGGATGTGACAGGCTTCATTTGAAGCTCTGCTTTTGAATGTCTAATATAAGCCCCGCTCCAATTTTAGGAATATATATCTTACAAAACTGAGTTTGCTAGTGACTTTGATTAAAACAAAAACAAAAACCCTCACATATGTGGTCATTAATATTTTTTATCACAATTATCTAGGAAATGTATAATATTCTTATGGTTCAATCAATTTTAGTAATTTTATACAATTGCCCAATGATCTCAGCTTCAACTTGTGTGCCAAAACTTACCATTATAGCCAAAAGAAGTAGAATTCCAGTTTCTCATCTTAGTCACTAAAAATGAGGAAGGCTAAGATTTAGTTACACTAAGTTCAGGCACAAACAAAAACGTTAGAAGGCAAGGTAGCTATTATACTTATGCACGTCTTCTACTAACCACACAAGAGGGAGTTTTGTAAAAGCATGTTGTCCAGTCATTTTTATAAGGCAAAATTATCAGTGAAGATCATAAAGGGGTGGGGGAACTCCCTCCATTTGCAGAAAGCTAAAATAGTTAATATTCTTTGTGTTCTGAGACACTGACACTGGCTTTGTTAATTAATTTTCTGGTAATTTAATATGACACACTAAACACAGTGTTTTATGACTGTTGAACTAAGAAATGAATGTTGTCTCATGTAGATGGTCATTCTTCATTAGTTATAAAGAACCTATTTGTATTTGAAGGTTTGTTTTTTTTACTTAATTAGTGTCACACTCCTAGTCTGCCGTGTGTCTATTGTTATAATGATTTGATGTCTATGCACGCTACAGAATGGGCTGTTAATAAGTGTCTCAGCTTGAGAAAAATGATAATGAGGTGAATAAAAGAAGTGTTAAATACCTATACAATTAAAGTGCTTAATATCAACAATACTGTAACACTTCAGGACTTATGTTCTTGATACGTATGCATCCAAAGTGTGTAAATGCCAGCGGAAAAAAATGTTCATAAAACAAATGAAGCTAATAGACAATGGGAACTACAAGGTCACAGAGAAGGTCAGCTCCCAGACTGCTGCACTGGGCAACACAGTGTGGGGAGAAGGTGAGCAGACCTCAGTGATGAAAGAACAGGTTAAGGACTATTTAGAAAAGCTGGACATGCAGAAGTCCATGGGTCCAGATCTAATGCATCCAAGAGTGCTGAGGGAGTTGGCTGATGTGACGGCAGAGCCATTGGCCATTATCTTTGAAAATTCATGGTGATTGGCGGAGGTCCTGGATGATTGGAAAAAGGCAAATATAGTGCCCATCTTTAAAAAAAGGAAGAAAGAGAACCTGGGGAACTACAGACAGGTTAGCCTCAATTCAGTCCCCGGAAAAATCATGGAGCAGGTCCTCAAGGAATCTATTTTGAAGCATTTGGAGGGAGGAAAGGAAGGTGATCAGGAACAGTCAACATGGATTCACCAAGGGCAAGTCATGCCTGACCAACCTGATTGCCTTCTATGATGAGATAACTGGCTCTGTGGATATGGGAAAAGTGGTGGATGCGATATATCTTGACTTTAGTAAAGCTTTTGATATGGTCTCCCACAATATTCTTGCCAGCAAGTTAAAAAAAAAGTATGGATTGGATTAATGGACTATAAGGTGGATAGAAAGCTGGCTAGAGTGTCAGGCTCAATGGGGAGTGATCAACAGCTTGATGTCTAGTTGACAGCCGGTATCAAGCAGAGTGCCCCAGGGGTCAGTCCTGGGGTGGGTTTGTTCAACATCATTATTAATTATTATCTGGAGGATGGGATGGACTGCACCCTCAGCAAGTTCACAGATGACACTACGCTGGGGGGAGAGGTAGATATGCTAGAGGGTAGGGATAGGGTCCAGAATGACCTAGACAAATTGAAGGATTGGACGAAAAGAAATCTCATGAGGTTCAACAAGTACAAGTGCAGAGACCTGCACTTAGGAAGGAAGAATCCCATGCACCGCTACAGGCTGGGGACCAACTGGCTAAGCAGCAGTTCTGCAGAAAAGGACCTGGGGATTACAGTGGACGAGAAGCTGGATATGAGTCAGCAGTGTGCCCTTGTTGCCAAGAAGCCCAACGGCATTTTGGGCTGCACTAGTAGAAGCATTGCCAGCAGAATAAGTGATTATTCCCCTCTATTCGTATTGTGTCCAGTTTTGGTCCCCCAACTACAGAAGGGATGTGGACAAATTGGAGAGAGTCCAGCGGAGGGCAGTGAAAATGATTAGAGAGCTGGGGCACATGACTTATGAGATGAGGCTGAGGGAATTAGGGTTATTTAGTCTGGAGAAGAGAAGAGTGTGGGGTGGGAATCTGATAGCAGCCTTCAACTACCTGAACTGGGGTTCCAAAGAGGATGGAGCTAGGCTGTTCTCAGTGGTGGCAGATGACAGAACAAGAAGCAATAGTCTCAAGTTGCAGTGGGGGAAGTTTGAATATTAGGAAACACTATTTCACTAGGAGAGTGGTGATGCACTGGGAGGTGGTGGAACCTCCATCCTTAGAGGTTTTTAAGGCCTGGCTTGACAACGCCTTGGAGGGGATGATTTAGTTGGGGATTGGTCCTGCTTTGAGCAGGGGATTGGACTAGATGACCTCCTGAGGTCTCTTCCAACCCTAATATTCTATGATTCTAAGGCACTGAGTGCTAATATACTGGGATGCATCTAATTTTATAATGTAATAAAATAATTGCCGAGAATAACGTTGATGATGATAGACTAACTGAGCCTTAACAATGGACTAGGCCTGATGGGTCTGAGCCATATGTTCATATTTTGATCTGAACTTGTTGACAGTTTGAAGGGGTTCGGGTGAGGTGTTCAGATTCCGGTCCAATGTATTTGAATAAATAAGATATATGATAGGATTAAGCTTGGCAAGCCAATCAGTTAACTGGTCAAATAATGTCAATTGATTATCTATTGACTATGGGCAAATATTATCAGTACACCAACAAGAATGCCTTGATGTAGATGGCAGCCTACCTTTCTGATTGCATTATGATGGAACCTGTTAGCAAGCCTACATAAATGTCTTGATCATTCCCTTTGCTATGTTAAGGCCACCTATAGGGAAAAAGTGAGGTAACTGAAAGTTGACCAATTTGATTGGTTGGACTCTTCTAGAACAAACATTGTTTATATGTATGCACATCTTCATTTGTACACCAGGCTGTCATTGTACATTGGGGTTAACAAGCACACTAAAAAAGTTAAAAGACACTGTCCTTGCCCCAAGGAGCTTACAGTCTAAACTGACTACACAAAGATACAAAAATTAACTCAGAAAGGAGTGGGGGAGGAACAAGAGGGTTCACATTCATTAAACCTCCCTTTCCAACATAAAAAGGAAAGATGCACAACTATTTAGCTGCCTGAGGAGTTGGCCTGCTGCCTGATTAGCATAAGTGTATTTAAGTATGACTTTTTTTTTATAATTGCAATGTTTGTTTTATTTCCATCAAATTTCATTTTTCTTTTGTAACTGTTCAGTCTTGGAAAACAGTCACATCTGAATGCTAATTTAACATGGCTAGAAAGGTACTAATTTGGCTTTAATTTTTAGAACTTCATTTCATTGTGTTTCACATTTTTTTCACTTAAAATAACTCAGTCAAGTAACTTGGTTTTTTTTTTGTAATTTGGCATAAGTATCTAATGCTAAGCCTATTAGAGATCACTATCTAAAAAAAAATAGTGCTTTAAAATATTTGACAATTTTTGACATTTGACAATATTTGGCCAGTCAATCACCAATTAGTTTTGGACAGGTCGAATGATTTTAAAGACCGGCTTGATAAAGCTCTTGCTTGGACTATTTAGTTGGGGTTGGTCCAGCTTTGAGCAGGGGGCTGGACTAGATGACCTCCTGAAGTCTCTATCAACCCTAATCTTCTATGATTCTATGATCAACCCTATCTAGGGTTGTTAAATATATTGAATTCTTACAATAGATTATACGCCTTAAATATCAATAATTACAGTGATACATTGTTTGCAAATATTTGAAGAATTTTTTTCAGTAGGTGCCACTTTATTTATGTTTTATTTATGACTTTAGAGGGCAAATTTAAAATTAAAATGCATCACTCTGTTCCAAAGCCAAATGAATATCTAGCTTAGAGCAGCTAATTTCTTCTAAGCATTTGACCAGGTTTTTTTTTAATAAAGAATTGTTACATCGGCATTACCTACTCATGTTAAAGATTCTGTTATATGTTTAATACATCAATACTGCAGTACCTTGGAACTCCATCTCTTATTTCATTAAAATGAGTTGGTATTTTGCAATTATATCATTATTCTTTTTTATCTTGTATAAGAACACAAATTTAAAATCTAAATTAAAATAAAATGTGTTATTTGTTTCTTCATATGCACTGAAACTATGTGAACCCATTTTAATTGTGGGAGTACAAAATTTAGCATTACAGGAGTTATAAATTGGGTTCATTATAATATACACAGACTGTGCCAAAAAAGATAAGAATTACAAGCACATATTTCATAGACACCGAGGGCCTTATTTACAATATATGGGCTATAACTGTAAACTGATATGCACTTACTTTCAAATGGAAAGTAACCTTATCTGTGGCACATAGCATGGTGAACATGTCCTTGTCCCTGTGTATGCTGTCATCTTTCCCCTTCTGTAACTTATCAAAGTCTTTACTCTCTGAGGAACAAATATAGGTGAACTAAGGCTCAGAAAGATGCATTTCTTCTCCACAGCATGCAGAGAATGATTTTAATACCTTATTGTGATGATTTGGGAAATCTGTCTATCTACAACTTTTGAATTCCAATTTGATTTCATGAACTGTCTGTATCCTTATGTCTTATCGCTGTTTTACTGTATTCTTACCTCACGCTCCTTATGCTAAGAGACAAAGGATGGTGCTAGGGCATCTGTCTATGAATAGGTTGGTCATTAAGGACTGTCAACACCCCAATTAGATCATGCCTCAGTAAAGGAATAATGGCATCCTAGATAAAATCCATTTTTTTCAACTTCTTTGCAGAGAACAAGTATTTCAAGGAATGGAATTTCACAGAGGGACGAAATGGAGATGAGATGTTTGTTGGTACAGCCCGTTACAAACACAGAGCTGGGTGGGTGAGAAAGAAAAAAATAAGCTTGGAATAGGAGAGAAGAACAAACTGATTGCTTTGGGAGGGAGAGGAGACTTTTGGACTGTAGAACCAGCCCAGGCTGATGGAAGTGGACTGAAAGAAAAATAAATAGACTTAATAATGTAGAGGAGAAGCCATAAGCTGCAGGAAGGGGGAGGGCGTCCTAGAAGCCTCTGACCAAATCCCAAAGGACTCTCAAGAATGGTGATGAAATTGAGGCATGGAATGGTAGATCGGTGTTTTATTGGTTTTACCTCTAGCTGTGCATCTCCTTTGCTATCTAAAACAAAAGAATAATTGTTTTAGAAACCCCTTTTTCAAAGCCTGTCTCTGTTTGCTTCAACAATCACATGTCCCTGAAGAAGGAAACTGTAAGCCAGAGTGTCCACAAGGTTGGAGCTTTGGGAAAAGATGTATTCAAGCAACTGGAAAGTCTTGGGAAGCTGGCACTAGTTTCAGGGCCGTTGCAGTTGAAACATGGGAGGTCTCAGCTCTCAGAAGGAGGTGGCAAGAAAAATAATCTACACCCCAAAACTGTGCCTAGAAACCCAATGGTAGAGACACTTTGCTGAAACTCAGGAAAGCTTAAAAGCCACGGGGCCCAACATGTAGGACCCAAACACAGTAGACTGGTGAGCATCCAGAAATGAGAGTTTGGCCAGGATTGTGACATTAATAAAATCAGTGGTCCCTAGAGGAACCAAGTTCAGAGTGAAGGCATTATAGGTTCTTAAGAATCTAATTTTGCTACTTGGGCTTGCATGAATTAGCCTGTCTTCACCTACAAACAAGATGGTTTCAAAAAGTAGAAATTAACAGTCTGAGGGTTGATTTAATCCCAGCACTGGAAAGGAATATGATGCAGGGACTATGGGGGAATAAAAGATGGATTCACACAATTTTTGCATTTCCCTATCCTGAGAAGGAGCTCGCTAGAGACGCCCCAAATACTGTCCTAAAGCCACCATCTCCTATACATCACATTGGGTATATAGGGAGGCCCTCAGTATTTTCCATGGACACGACACCAGTGTGCTATTTGTTGCTTTACATCTTGGAGCCAGGGAGCAATGATACATCCGATTTTCACATTTCACTACAACAATTTTAAAAAGAGCTATTTTTGGCAAACCTAGTATCATCCGTAAATCTAATGAAGTCTCAA
This sequence comes from Mauremys reevesii, assembly GCF_016161935.1. Lineage (NCBI taxonomy): Eukaryota > Metazoa > Chordata > Testudines > Geoemydidae > Mauremys > Mauremys reevesii. The sequence continues at coordinate 56,334,495 of NC_052633.1, read as the reverse complement.
GCCCCCTAAGCTGTCTGCAGTCAGCAATGTTGCAGAGTCACACACTTGGCAGCCCTGCAACAAGTTTTCACAGGGACATTGCTGAGCTTCAGAGGAAGGTGGACCCAACCCTGTTTGGGCAAGAGAAGATTCTTATCAAGATCCTTAATGGTGATGGAAGGGGAAAAAAAACTGGGGCAAAATCCCAGAACCATTAGGAGCTATTTTATTTTTCTTCATATCCACTCTTCATCTTTTGTGCCATGGAAAAGTTGCACAGAACATACTACAAGAAGAAAGACATTTTTTAAAAAAAAAGAGAGAGAGAGAGAGAGAGAGAGAGAAGCTCATTAAATTGTTATACAAAAATGTAAAGATGTTTTGTTTAGTCTGGCTCTTCATTAGCACTTCATTGGAGAATTTCTTGGCTGTCTTGCCTGGGCTTCTGTGCTCTTCCATTCATCAGGATTGAGAGAATTTACAAAAACTTCCTTGATGAGCAAACTTCCCTTCCTCCTTTATTATATATATATTTTTAAAAGTAAACTCTCCAACTCTGGGTCCTTCAAAAAGTTAACTACAGTTAATGGAGAAAATAAATGTAGACAAAAGTAGGTCAAATATGGAAAAATAAATGTACTTTATACAGAAAATGTTAGATTAGCATTATTGTGAGACCCAAGACAGACTTTTCAGTGTAATAAGTATTGTGACATAAGGAGAAAATAATAGGGTTTATATGTTTATCAGTCATAAAACTACTTAACCTTTAAAGTAATGCAGACAGAGCTGTATCTTTTTATTATACTCTGCTACAGGGAACAGAGAAGCCACTTTGGGCAAGGGTAGTGCAGCTACATTCAAAACATATTGCCAGGGAACTGGGTAGACACTGGAGATAAGAGCCAACATAGACAAAGTCCCTCCACACAGATGGCCCTGCCCCCCACCCCTCCTTTTTCCAAGGCCCCATCCCTGCTCGCTTCACCTCCATTCCCTCCATCACTTATTCTCCCCCACTCTCACTCAGAGGGCTCTGGGCTGCGGAGGGGGTGAGGACTCCAACTGTAGGTGCAGGCTCTGGGGATGAGGGGTTTGGGGTCCAGGAAGGGGGTGAGGGCTGCGGCTGGGGGAATGGGCTCTGGGATGGGGCCAGGGATGAGGGGTTTGGGGTGCAGGAGGGGGCTCAGGGATGGGGCAGGGTGTCAGGAGTATGTGGGGTGTGGGCTCTGGGAGGGAGCTTGGGTGTGGGAGGGACTCTGGGCTGGGGCAGAGGTGCAATGGGGAGTGAGGGCTCCAGTTGGGGGTGGGGCCAGGGATAAGGCGTTTGAGGTGTGGGAGGGGACTCCACTCTGGGGCAGGGGGTTGGGGTGCGGGGTCCCAGCAGCGCTTACTGCAGCTCCCAGGATGCGGCCCATAGGTCCTTGCAGCTCCTAGGCGTGGGCGCAACCAGGCTCCTCTGCACGGTGCGCACTGCCCTCGTGCCCACAGGCACTGCCCCTGCAGCTCTAAAAGGCTGCGGTTCCTGGCCAATGGAAGCTGTGGAGCCGGCACCTGGGGCAAGGGCAGCACACAGAGCCTCCCTGGCCACCCATGCACTTAGGCGCTGCAGGGGACCTGGCAGCCATTTCCGAGAGCTGTGCAGAGCTAGGGCAGGCAGGGAGCTTGCCCTAGCCCTGGACATCCACTGTGCCGCACCGTCAACCAGACTTTTAACAGCTTTAACACTTGGCGGTGCTGACTGGAGCCGCTAGGGTCCCTTTTCTACCAGGCATTTCAGTCGACGACCAGATGCCTGGCAACCTTAGCGCTACCCCCGCAGCTCCCATTGACACCGATGTGAGCTGCAGAGCTGGCGGTTTGGGCAGGGGCAGTGTGCAGATCCTCCCTGGCACTGGGGGGCGGGGAGAGAAGGACGGGGGAGCTTGACTGACGGTGGGTGCGGAGCACTGAAAAAAAGGCTCCCTGCGGCTCCCAGAAGTGACAGCATGTCCCTGTGGCCGCTAGGCACAGGGGTGGCCAGAGAGGCTCTGCGTGCGGCCAGTGGTGCTGACTGGAGCCACGAGGGTCCCTTTTTGACCAAGCATTCCATTAAAAAAATGGATGCCTGGCAACCCTACCCCCAGAACTCTCTTTGCTGAGTTTTTCCATTGGAGGAGATAACCTAGTCCAATGCTATTTTGCTTTTCTCAAGAATTTGGTCACTCCTCAATTTAAGACGAAGTTCTTCCATATGAATTAACTCAGACACAGCAAGTGAGTAAAACACAGACACTGAGCTATGGTTAGACAGAGGTTGCAACTTCATTAACTGAAACAAAACAAACGAGATAGGCAAAAAAAGCATGGTAAAAACCACCTGGTAGTAACTGCTTAAGTGCAGTTCCCAAACTGGCCCCCAGAGTAAGGAGAGGTTATACCTAGTCCCTCCCCTTCTCTCTGGATTAGCCAAATAAAGGGATGAGGTACAGGCTGCCATTATCCCCTGACACACTTTCTCCATGCAGAACACAAGGTTTGCTTCACGACTCTTAGGACATTGAAGCCACTATTCCTGCCCTGCAATACAAAATATAACTTGATGCTACTTCGACTGTAAGCTCTTTGAAACAGAAACTGCCTATCTGATGTGTGTTTAAACAATGCTTAGCACAATAGAGCCCTGATTCAGGAGGCCCAGCATTCTACTGTAATGCAAATACAAATAAAAACAGAAGGTCAGACTCAATGCCTTCTGCCTTAAATCACAGCCCCCCAGAAGGCATCTGCTAAAAAGACAATCCACACTGGACAAAGCTGTAAAAAACATTAGTGAACAGAAAAATCCCTGCATTCCCCAGCCAGACCTGTGTGCTGAGAATGACAAAACAACCACAACATTGTGCTAATTCTGCCCTGAGGTGATATCTCTTCCAATTGGCTAAGCCCCCAGAACACCAGGAAATCCAGCTGCCAAACCCAAATAAGCAGCCCCATTCAAAACAGTAAAACTTGCAGGCCATTGGAGCATGAAAGAGCACCAAGCACTGGGTGTCCATACTTGGGATGAAGAAGAAATACCCTTCCCTTGGGAAGCAAGGAGCCAATATGGGTAATTGGCATCTGCCAGCCAGAACTCCCTGTGCTTGTCAATAGCCATGGAGACTGAGGCTATGTCTACACAATGCAGTGTTTAGCAGCAAGGCTGTGTTGCTACAGCTGTGCCTCTAAAAGGCACATAGTGTAGCTGATGATTGTCAGCTCTCCTGCCAACAAAAAATTTCCAGCCCCAACGAGCGGAGTTAGCTTTGTTGGCAGGAGAACGCTTGTCGTCTGCAAAACTTTAGTCTTTTGTGTGTGTGTGGTTTTTTAACACCTCTGAAAGACAAATGTTTTGTCCTTCAGTTGCCAGTGTATACATAGCCTCAGAGTTGTAACACTCACGCCTAACTCAGGGCATGTCTTCACTGGCAACGTTAAAGTGCTGCTGTGGCAGCACTTTAACATGGCTTGTGTAGTCATGGTACACAAAAAAAACTCCAAGGGGCAAAGCTACCAGCGCTGGTGCACTGTTTACACTGGCACATTGTAGTGCTGAAACTTGCAGCACTCAGGGGGGTGTTTTTTCACACCCCTGAGCGAGAAAGTTGCAGCACTGTAAATTGCCAGTTTAGAAGCCCTCAGACAGCTTCCAAACCTGAAAATAAGCTGCCAAGTCCCTGAGGAGAGTGAGGGGGACATGTTCCCTTCAGCCAAGTCCCAAGGATATTTACCTTCTACCTAGCCTGGTCAAAGCTCCAATTCAACTACTGAGGTAGTGATCAATCCAAGAATTCTGTATAACTAGCGTAGGTTGGAATTTTGCAACAGAATATTTTTCTTCTGGGAAATGATTAATCAAAACCAAAAAGTTTCCTGGAAAGGTGTAGGTTTCAACCATATTTCATTTAGAGAAAAAAAAAACATGAAGCTTTTTTATAAAATGTCAAAAAATTGCATTTTGTTCTTGTCGGAAAAGAAGATTTCAATTTTTCATTTATTTTTTCATAGTTTATTTTACATTATACATTTTTTAGATTTTTTAAAAAAATTAAAAGTTGGAATTAAAAGTCTCTATTGACCCATAATAAATTTTTATAAGTATAGAAATTTTGTTGCACAGGACATTTGAGCTTTTTTTCTTTACACTTCAAAGTCACAATTTCCTACAAAACAGAAAATTCATTTCCAGCTCAACTCTATGTTTAGCAGCCCGATAATATACAAATATTTTAGAAGTAAATGGACATCTTTTTTCACTGTCCAGTTTGTATTGTTAAATAGATTTTGGATACTATTTTTAGAATATTTAATCAAAATATGTACAATAATTAGGACAAAGTAATTAGAGACATAAGCTCTACCATCTTTGAGGAAAAAAATTAAACTGCACCTTTTTTTGTTACGAGCACACTCAGTTTATTAAAAGAAATCCATCCTTTCACAGTGACAGTCCTAGCAGTTAAAAGATTTTCAGTTAATTATAATGTAAAGTGTATTCAGCTGGATTTATGATAGGTATTAAGAGCATCTGCCCCTACGTTGTGAAAAGTTTAACTGTCAAGCATCAAGATTTTAAAATGTATTCAGATGAAATGTTGCTATGTTTTAAAAACATCAAATCCAAGAACGTGTCAAGACTGGTTATGGGAAAAGTTGTAAGTTTCAATGTTTTATTGTATAGATTATAAAATTTAGAAAAACAGGATGGCTGTTGTACTGTCAGAATAAACATTCAGCTTCAGTTTAGACACTATTTTTTCATAACCCCTCTCTATGATCACAAAAGTTACAGGAGAATTCAGTATGGGTTAGGTATTATCTAAAACAAGACTGATGAAAGTACTTCAACAAATAAAAGTAAAATGTTTCTTTAGAGAAATCAAAGTTAGAGCCATTTAGGCTTTTTAAGATATTGACTACAAAGAAGAAATACAAATAGCCCTGCAGCTTCCCAAGAGGAAAAAGATGGAATGCTGCACTCGGGTTTTGGGATGCGGAAGAGGAAATATTTTTTTAAACTTTTTGTTTTGAGATACAAAGGTATGTCAGTTTAGTCTACACTGTTGTTCTGTTATCAATTTGGAATCTTCTTCAGCTCAATGCAGGATCAGGGCTGAACATAAGAACGGCTCAGAACAAAGGTCCATCTAGCCCAATATCCTGTTTTCCGACAGTGGCCAATGCCAGGTGCCCCAGAAGGAATGAACAGAACAGGTAATCGTCAAGTGATCCATCCCGTCACCCATTCCCAGGTTCTGGCAAAAAGAGGTTAGGGATACCATCCATGCCCATCCTGGCTAATAGCCAGTGATGGAGCTATCCTCCATGAATTTATCTAGTTCTTTTTTTGATCTCTGTTATAGTGTTGGCCTTCACAACATCCTCTGGCAAAGAGTTCCACAGATTAACTGTGTGTTCTGTGAATAAATACTTCCTTTTGTTTCTTTTACACCTGCTGCCTATTAATTTCATTTGATGACCCCTAGCTCTTGTGTTAGGAGAAGGAGTAAATAACACTTCCCTATTTACTTTCTCTACACCAGTCATGATTTTATAGACCTCTATCATATCCCTCCTTAGTCATCTCTTTTCCAAGTTAAAAAGTCCCAGTCTTATTAATCTCTCCTCATACAGAAGCCGTTCCATACTCCTAATCATTTTTGTTGCTCTTTTCTGAACCTTTTCCAATTCCAATATATCTTTTCTGACATGGATCGACCAGATCTGCACGCAGTATTCAAGATATGGGCATACTATGGATTTATATAGAGGCAATATGATATTTTCTGTCTTATTATCTAATCCTTTCTTAATATGATTTATTGACTGCTGATGCATTGAGTGGATGTTTTCAGAGAACTATCCACAATAACTCCAAGATCTCTTTCTTGAGTGGTAACAGCTAATTCAGACCCCATCATTTCATATGTATAGTTGGGATTACGTTTTCCAATGTGCATTACAGGCGAGTCTTATCTTACGCGAGGGTTCTGTTCCGCGATTAGCGCGTAAAGCGAAAACTGCGTATAGTGAAAATTACATTGAGTTGAATGGTGGGCGGAATCGCCCGCACTACAGTTACAGTATTAAAATTGTTATTTTTCTCTCTTCGTTTTTCTGTTTTTTTGTTTTTGCCGACCGTGTAAAGCTGAAATCGCGCATGTTAAATGCGTGTAAGCTGCGACAGACCGGTACTTTGTATTTATCAACATTGAATTTAATCTGCCATTTTGTTGCTCAGTCACCCGGTTTTGTGAGACCCCTTTGTAACTCTTTGAAATCTGCTTTGGACTTAACTATCTTGAGTAGTTTTGTATCATCTACAAATTTTTCTACTTCACTGTTTACCCCTTTCTCCAGATCATTTATGAATATGTTGAATAGGACTGGTCCCAGTACAGACCCCGGGAGGAAATCACTATTTACCTCTCTCCATTCTGAGAACTGATCATTTATTCCTACTCTTTGTTTCTTATCTTTTAATGAGTTACTGATCCATGAGAGGATCTTCCCTCTTATCCCATGACAGCTTATTTTGCTTAAGAGCCTTTGGTGAGGGATGTCAAAGGCTTTTTGAAAAATCTAAGTACACTATATCCACTGGATCCCCCTTATCCACATGCTTGTTGACCCCCTCAAAGAATTCTAGTTGATTGTGAATGGACTTCCACACCCACAAAAATTTGTACTGAAGTCAATTACCCTTATTTAATTATTTTCTTAAATTAACACAAAAAACGTTTAATTTACCTTTAAGAAGTGGCTCCTTATACTGTATAGTGCATGAATGTGTAAATTGTTCTGCAATTTCATGCTAAAATGCAGTGCCATAACCATGAATTTTTTTGCAATTTACAAAAGGATAAATAGAGTTTTTTAAAAAGGTAATGGCTCCTTTCTCTTAGATGGAGTATAACTGCACCATCCAAGAGAAAGACAATCACACATGCTGAACTACAGACACACAACAATTTTCTTAGCCATTCTGCTATAGTACTTCTCAGTCCCTTTGGTTAGGAGTCAGAGCTGAACTTGCTTTATATTTTCCCTCAGTGATACTTTTTAAAAAATGTAGATAGATAGATAGATAGATAAAAGTGGTGAAGAACAGAAAACAAGAATGAATGGGACCTGTAAGTGGGTAGGCTCATTGTGACTCAGCATGAGTGCTGTAATTTAGGCATCTTGAGTAGGGCCACATATACGTCACTTGCAAGTGGAATGGTTTGAACTAAAGTGACAGTATATAAAAAGGGACAGTGCTCATGGTACTGGAGTAATAAACAACTTTTGTGGTTGATTAAATGTTGTAGAAAATTAGACATTTCTGATAACCATGAAAGGCATCTGAGTGTATTCCAGCATTGTCAATACTATTCTGCCTATACACTCTTTTTAGTCAAGTTATTTATGATTAGCAGTTCATTGTGTTGGGGTATGTAGCAGAGTGTGGCAGGGCCCCTGCCTCTGCTAGGTCTACAAAGTCACTCTGAGACCCTGGAGTTAGTAACCACTGGTGCAGTTTATTCATTGGCTTATTCCCACTACTGTTTCACCATGTACAGTTGGCCCTTCACCATCTGCAGGCAGGAGGGAAGAGCTACCTCCCTGCTTCCACTCCCTGCATTTTCCCCTTTCTTTCTGCTCCCCCTTAACTTCCTTCCCCAGAGGCTTTTATACAGACCCAGGTTAATTAGGTGACAGCTGTCTCTGCTTCCCCAATTAGGGTCAGGTTATCTCCAGCCAGCTCTAATGTATTCCCCTAAATTGGAGCTGGCATGACAGAGGGCTGAATTAACATCCCTTTGCCCAGTACCCTGTCACAGGGTATCCTTACAATAAAATGTAAACAGAAGCTGGTGTCCCAATTACATAAAGCTCTTAGTATTGCTGACACTAGAAGCTGAATGATTTGTAAAATTTGCTCAGTGAAGACAAGATTATGTTGCTTCCCATTCAGGCAACTAAAATGTAAATATTTAAAAAATAAATAGAAAGTTTCTATAAACATTTTTCTTTTAACGTTTAAGAAAACCTGAATCCAAGTGCTGTAACTTTTTATGAGTTCGACTAATATCACATTTCCAGAATTAATACTTAGGGTAATACTGTATTATATGGCAGTGTTGAAATATATAAAATCAAGAGTGATAATACTGAAGGTTATGTGAGAATTGCTCAGATCTATGATGGAACACAACATCTATAAAATATGTTCTTTTCCTCATGCAAAATAGTTCAATACCTAATTATTAGAATCTTGCATAGGCAAATCGCCACCACCAGTTAGGTTTCTGAAATCTCTGTGGACAACTGTAGCAGTCTGTGTTATGATGGTACATCTGTCATGACTGGCAGTTGTTCCTGAAGAGAATTAGAATGAATATCTCTTTGCTATTTACTAGAGCTGGGAAAACTTAGGGAAACTCACCTAGCTGGTAAGTTTGCTTATTTTTTTAAAAACAAATATTCTCCAAATTTTCCTGTTTACAAACCTTGGGCAAGCTTAATTATAAATCAACTGAGAATATTAAATGAAGGCAGCATGGTAAACATGTAGTTTCATAATTAAGCTGTAGAATTTTTTCCTACTGTGTTTCACTCCCCATTTCACCGGACATGGAAAAATGTATGCAGTACATTCTGGAGATGGAACATCAGTGGGACACTTCGAGCTCTGAATATATGGCATGCAAATGATTGATTTTATGCTCATATGATGGCCAGATTTTCATTTTTTAAATTATTTTGCGTCTTTCAACGTTAGATCAGTTCAGAAGGAGAACAACTAAGGAAGGAGCACTTGAGTTTTGTAATAATTTCATTCACTTCTGGTGCTTGCAAACTTGCAGATTATGAGATACTAAGAATTAGGAATATTTCTCCCTGTCCCCTCTCCCCCAATGTCTTGTTTCCAGCAGCAGCTAGTGATGGATGTTTCAGAAGAAAGAGTAAAAGTTTACATGGGGTGTAATGAAAGTGGAGGGACCAGGGAATTTTCGCATGATCCTAGCAGGTGATTTAATAGTATATATTGGCATTCTACATTGCAACTCAATGTAGCTCTGCCAACATTTGCTCTAAGCTTTCATGGGTTTACTTTATACATAAGCAAAAAACCAAAAACATTCTTTGTCACATCTATTCTGTCAAGGTTTAAAAGTATCTTAGATCAGAGTTGATCAGCATTTGAGTGGAGCTAGCCAAGAAAATAATAAAAAAAAACAAACTCCAAAATGAAATGAGAATTAACAGATTCCTGATTGCTATGATCACACTTCTGTGCACAAGACAAACCTAAGGAGGATCAACAAGATGATTCTTTGAGGCTTTCCAAAATTTAGCAGCATGCACTCCAACTCAAGTGATCTTGGTATTATGGAATCTACTGACCATGTAGGAATTAACACTGCGCCAAACTATCCATTTCTGTTTTGTGAGTATTCTTGTGTGAAAATAGAGCTTTTTGCCTATGAAAATTGTTTTTTAGTCTGTGGGGGGAAAATGGAGACCAGAACGAGAAAGGGGATGTATACTTGTTAACCTGTAAAAAAGGGTTATTTGTCTATGGGTTTGAGAGTAGTGAAAATTTTTGATAAATCAATAGCACACAAAAAATTGCTAAAAGTAGCTGGGATGAGCTTTGTAATTTTATCTTCTTTCACAATTATGTTTTTTGCGTTACCGAACTTTGTTGCAATTTTAAAAGAAATCAGAGATTTCTCTCTCCTGGTCTCTGACCTGCTTTTCTCACTTATATAAAATTACAAGTAAACTATGGAGGAAAGTGTTTAACTTTTACCTTTGCTTTTTGCTCACAAAAGCCTTTTGCTCTCCCTGAGTGATGCTACAGATCATTAAAAAAAAAAAACCTCACAAGAAAAGCATATTCTTGGTCTCTGGAACACTTTACTACAACAAACGCTTTAAGAGTGATGTTTTCAATCTCTCCCTCTTCTCTATTTTCCTTTAGATGCTTTTATGGGGAAAAAAGAGTGAGTGTGCTGCGGGGGCCCCTCTCCCATCTCTCTATCTCAGTCTTTTGGGCGTTATTTTTTAAGAAAACAAACACTTCTTTTTCTGACAGTCAGTGGCCTTACCCTGGGCATACTTTCTGAACACATTTTTTTTTAAATAGATGCTAAGCATGAGATCATGGTGTAGTAATCTCACACTCAACATTACTCTTGCATAGAGCACGATTTGTTGTATTTGTATGTGGAGCCGAGTGAGGTAATATCTTTTATTGTCCCATCTTCTCTTGGTGAGAAACATCAGCTTTCAGGCTCTCTCTCTCTCCAACAGAAGGTGGTTCAATAAAAGAGATGACCTTACCCTCATTGTCTCTCTAATTTTTTGGATTTCCCACTTAGAACCTTACGTTCAATTTGGAAGGATAGGGAGGACTCTGTTTTCATCAGAAATGTTATGCATGCAGGTTTTGGATAAAGAGCAAAATCAACTGGTCTATTAACAGGTAGCTAGAGATACTTAAGCTATTTACTATTAGGACATCATGGGAGAGGCTGGTGGGGGGAATTAGGGGGCTTTTTACTTCAGCCGGTGATTTGCTTCTGGCTTGCACCATGATTGACTGATTGATAACAGTAGTCACTACTTCCAAATATGGTGTATGGGGAACAGCCGCAGAACTGCACCTGTAAGCATAAGCAGCAAAGAATCCTGTGGCACCTTATAGACTAACAGATGTTTTGCAGCATGAGCTTTCGTGGGTGAATACCCACTTCTTCGGATGCAAGCAGTGGAAATTTCCAGGGGCAGGTGTGTATATATAAGCAAGCAAGAAGCAAGCTAGAGATAACGAGGTTAGATCAATCAGGGAGGATGGGGCCCTGTTCCAGCAGCTGAGGTGTGAAAACCAAGGGAGGAGAAACTGGTTCTGTAATTGGCAAGCCATTCACAGTCTTTGTTTAGTCCTAAACTGATGGTGTTAAATTTTCAGATGAACTGGAGCTCAGCAGTTTCTCTTTGGAGTCTGGTCCTAAAGTTTTTTTGCTGTAGGATGGCCACTTGAAAATCTGCTATTGTGTGGCCAGGGAGGTTGACGTGTTCTCCTACAGGCTTTTGTATATTGCCATTCCTAATGTCTGATTTGTGTCCATTTATCCTTTTCCTTAGAGACTGTCCAGTTTGGCCGATGTACATAGCAGAGGGGCATTGCTGGCATATGATGGCATATATTACATTGGTGGATGTGCAGGTGAATGAACCGGTGATGGTGTGGCTGATCTGGTTAGGTCCTGTGATGGTGTTGCTGGTGTAGATATGTGGGCAGAGTTGGCATCGAGGTTTGTTGCATGGGTTGGTTCCTGAGCTAGAGTTACTATGGTGCGGTGTGCAGTTGCTGGTGAGAATATGCTTCAGGTTGGCAGGTTGTCTGTGGGCGAGGACTGGCCTGCCACCCAAGGCCTGTGAAAGTGTGGGATCATTGTCCAGGATGGGTTGTAGATCCCTGATGATGCGTTGGAGGGGTTTGAGCTGGGGACTGTATGTGATGGCCAGTGGAGTCCTGTTGGTTTCTTTCTTGGGCTTGTCTTGCAGTAGGAGGCTTCTGGGTACACATCTGGCTCTGTTGATCTGTTTCCTTATTTCCTCGTGTGCCAAGCATTCTCAAGACTACAGTACCCACAGGAGGAAATAAGGAAACAGATTTAACACCATCAGTTTAGGACTAAACAAAGACTGTGAATGGCTTGCCAATTACAGAACCAGTTTCTCCTCCCTTGGTTTTCACACCTCAGCTGCTGGAACAGGGCCCCATCCTCCCTGATTGATCTAACCTCGTTATCTCTAGCTTGCTTCTTGCTTGCTTATATATACACACCTGCCCCTGGAAATTTCCACTGCTTGCATCCGAAGAAGTGGGTATTCACCCACGAAAGCTCATGCTGCAAAACATCTGTTAGTCTATAAGGTGCCACAGGATTCTTTGCTGCTTCTACAGAACCAGACTAACACGGCTACCCCTCTGATACTGTAAGCATAGGTGCTGGAACTAGGGGTGCTGGGATGTGGCTGCACCCCTCCTGTCTTGAAGTGGTTTCCATCATATACAGGGTTTACAGTGGTTCAGTGGCTCTCAGCACCCCCACTATACACATTGTTCCAACCCTCCTGCCTGCAATTGTATCTAAAGAAAAAAATGCAATTTGAATCTATTGATAATATATTGGAATTTGAATTAGTGAACACCTGTGCATGTAGCTTTGGGAAATTAGAGTTAAAATAGGGACTAGTACCCCATGACAATCTTTTTCAGAGACAACGGACTCAGAAACAGAAATGAGGAAAACTGAAAAGTATCTGATCTGCACTGACTGAAAAAATTCAACATAGAATGTTAAAAAGCCACTCATTATATTTGCTGACAGATGCGTAAGAAATCTGGCTCCCTCCTACTAAGGTGAATGGAGGAGACAGACAATAAGGGTTTACATACATATGGTAAATGGCTTACTTATAGGTCCACAGAGAGATGGATTGACATGTTTTTCACTCCAGGTGATCTCAAGAATCATCGAATATCAGGGTTTGAAGGGACCTCAGGAGGTCATCTAGTCCAACCCCCTGCTTATAGCAGGACCAATCCCCAGACAGATTTTTACCCCAGTTCCCTAAATGGCCCCCTCAAGGATTGAACTCACAACTCTGGTTTTAGCAGGCCAATGCTCAAACCACTGAGCTATCTTCCCTCCCTTAGAAGGCCACCACAATGTCTGACTACATCAGGCTCTGGGACCTTCTTGGTGCACACATAGATTCTGTTAGAGTATGTGCCACTTTGGAAATGCAACAGTATTCTCTGAAGGCAAGATTTTTAAAAACAGGGGCCTAAAGATAGATGCAAAATAGGGACTTATGAGCCTAGATAAGTTGCCTGATTTTCTTAAGTGATGAGCACTCAATAGCTTCCATAAAACTCAATAGACTTTGGCTCCTAACTTTAGATACCCATATTTATTTTAAAATTTTGCCTTGAGTTTCCAAAATCCTTTTTCCCCGCTCTAAAAATTAGTCCAAGCAGGAATTTTGTATGAAGTGTGCATATTGAACCATTAACATGCTACAAATCCACTGCCAACACTTTGACTGGTTTAACATGAGGACTCCAGAACATTTATTAAGTATTCAAATGCTTCTTTCATATTGTTGTAACATTTGAAAAGTAAGTACAAACCTCATGTTATCTTTCCTGCAACACCTGCCCAGACATGCTAAACCTGCAACACTCCCCCCCCCCCCAAAAAAAAAAACACGCAGAAATTGGGCTTGGTTTTGGCTTCATTGGCCTGTGTGTGGCTTGTTGGCTAGTTTTTGGCTTGTAGCTTGTTGCTTTTTTTTTTTTTGATCAGATCCCGGGAAGCAGGGGCAAAGGGCAAGCAGAGGTGGGGGGGGGGGAAAGAGATTCAGGGGTGCACAGCGGGCCCACCATAGTCCCAGACTGCACACTGGGGGGAAGTTTAGCCACATAGAGTGTTGGGGTTCTTAAGGATTGGCTTATTTTGAAATGGGATTAGCTTGATTTTTGGCTTATTGTGAAAGTCGGGGTGCTTATTTACCATGTGAAAGTTGGCAACCTGCCCTTTATACAATTCTGCTGCAGCTAAAACTGTCCTTGCTTGAAGAGTGGCTGTGTCTTGGGGATAATGGAGTTAAAGTTTGGTCTGCTGTGCAGAATTGCCTCGTCTGCTACTGCACAGGTAGTTTGTAGGTAATTTCTTAGATCACAGTATAGTTCTCACCCTCAGTCTTATTCTTGCATATGGGATGATCTGTTGGATTTATATACGGTGTTGTTGTAACAGTGTTGGTCATAGGATAATGTTTCTATGTGGCTAACCTCCTTTCTAATATTGATGCTTTTTTAATGTAAACTGCAATTTTAATAATTAGCATCCTTTGGATTCGTGGAGATAAAATCCCACACCAAATAACCTTCAGCAATCAAACCCAGTTTATTTCACAGGTGCATGTGGGCATGTACCTCCTTTTTATTCCCTCTGTTCTATACTACTATCAGTCTGCCTCATTTTCTCTAATCTTGCCATTTCTTTTTACATTTCCCTTTTTCTCTGCCTTTAAAAATGCCATTTACCACCAAGACTTCACCTTTCCCACCAGCTTCACATCACTACCTACATCAGTTTCATTAAGTCCCTCTGCACTATAAGCCCAGGTGAGATTGTGAACATCACAAGTTTCCACTGCTTTTTTCTCTCACCCACTGGTATTACATACAGATACTAGTAATAGCTGGGAGAGACATCTAATAAAGTACAAGCAACTCGCTGAGTGACTTCTGTCTTCAATTATAGCGCAATGCTTGTGGCTTGTTTTATTTTTTCATTTTCCGTTTGCTGAAGTTTTTATTCATTTCTGTTGGTTTCCCATCTCCTCCTCACCTTCAAAACCATTAAGTTTATGTTCAGCATTATTTCTAATTTCCCTCTCACTCCTGTCTGAGTTTTGTCTGGTGTGTGTGTGTGCGCGTGTGAATTATAACATCTATTATATAGACCGCATCAATCAGAGGAGAGGGAAGAAACATTTTTTTTTAAAAAATTAGAATGTAAAGTGGGGGCAAGATGAGGGCTCTTTGGGCTACATCTCAAGCAGTATGCTTGGATTTTAGGGTTAGGCTTCACTAGAAAGGCTTTGACAATAGAACTATACCAGCAGAGCCCCCAGGTGGAGTCGCAGCTTATATTGACATAAGATACTTTGCCAGAATGATTAATCCACCTCCTCAAGCAACGTAAGCTGTACTGGCAAAAGGACATTTGCCACTATGGCTTTATCTACACAGGGTGTTTTGCTAACACAGCTATGTCAGTCAGGGATACGGACTTTTTCACATCCCTGACTGACACAGCGATGCAGACAAAACTTTGTAGTGCATACTTGAGCCTAGAGACCATGTGTGCAGAACTTTACAGATGCCATAGGCAGACAGATGAGATGCTGCTGTGTCACATACCCTCTATCTCTACCTTTTTACACTGGAAGGTTTCATAGTTTCCCCTTCTTTTTTTAATACGATAAACCTCTTTTACCATATCCTTTTCGCAATTTCCTTTAACTAAAACATGTGTAAACTGACAAAAGAGCAGATAATCAATTTTCCCAAGTGTATGGAAACTCATTTAAGTTTCCCTCTAATAATTTCTTCTATGGCCCTACTACATTACACCCCTTCTCATATTAAATGCAGATAGGTGTGATCAGGCAGATAACTTTCAGAAAAAGAAGTGATGCAGCAAGAGTTATTTCAGTTTCGACAGGCTGCTCCACCTCCCGGGTCATGCATACATTAGCATCTGGTGAAACAAAAAGTAGATGTTGTGCCTGTGTTGAACTCGGCAAACTGCCTCATAAGGGAAGGTTTGTCCCCCTCCCCACAAGTTTTGAAAATGGTTGGGGGGGGAACACTTGTTTCCTTTAGTATCTCCCTGTAAGTCCAATTATTTATAAACATTTCTAACTATTCAATTTTTTAAAGTAATATGCATAGTCCTCTGTATGCATCTGTGGACTCTGCAATCACAGGCCTCCAGTTGCCCCACCAGCTCTCAGAGACCTCCAGTAAAAGCAAAACTTTATGCAAATATGCCATTTTTACAATCATGTTCAAGGTATGAAGGGTGTTTTGTTTTATTTTACAAGGTCTCAATCGGACCTTATTTCAGCCCTGTTATGATGCCAGGAAGACAACAAAATCTCAGACAGCCCTTGACCATTGCAAAATTTGATCATGTTCATCCTGGAATACTACAGTGCACTACACATTCAAGAAATGGATTATCACTGCTGATACCTGTACATGTCTTCAATTTATTCAAGCATTCAATTCTTCCTTCAAAACCCATTTTTGCTGGTAACAATGCCGTAACCAGTGCTTCAATCTCTCAGATGAACATTTCTAAAGCCAGGTTGCTTGCTAGAAGGCTGTATTGTCACAAGTAGCTGCATTAATTAAGGTAGGCAAGCCAAATGCTTTTGTAGTTACTGATGCTTTGAAGGAACCTGAAGCTTTTGCAAGCAGCTTTTTTAGCTATCTCATTTTTTCAACTAGTTGTCATCCTGCCTTCTTGCAAGTGTTCTTTTCCCTGACCTAAAGTGATTTAAAATTTATCTGTGTTCAACAACTGGGAAGACTGCTTGAACGACTTGACATCTGTTTCCACATAGCTAGAGATCTTTCTGTCACCCCTGATCTAAGGACAATTGTTGACATGCACAGAGATTCAAATGATTGTCAGATTTGACTGTAATCGGTATTTTGTAGAGCTCCAGTGAACTGTTCAACAGAGATGCAATCTCTAGAGAACAAGTCCCTCAATGCACATGAGTACACTGACATTTATCCTTTAGGCCAGCTCTGCAGCCTGAATCTGTTCTTATTACAAAATAAAACAAACAAAAAATACAAAAAAGGGGGAAACAAAACAGAAAACAACTCCCCACCAAAAAAACCCCCCAAAAACAAAAAAAAACACCTACCCACCTCAAATCATGTGCTACCAAGCTTCAAGAACTCAAAACACTCTACAAGTGGAACCATCAGATCTGATTCACATAGAGATCACAGTATCAATCTCACTGAGTAAAATTCACCAGCATGAGATCACTATTTCAAGGCCACTAAAGCACTGAAAATAAGACTTGAGTGGGACTTCAGTGACATTTTGGTCTTGTGTTGGCCCTCTACACAGGAGAGAAACCTTGCCCATTCTGAACATGACTTTTCATTAGTTTGTGTCGGAGATATTGAAAGGAAGGGGAGGATGGAACGAACATGGAAAAATACTTTTCACATTTTTCCCTTATGTGTCAGAGAAGGAAAGGGAAGCAGAGAGAAAAAAAGAAAACAAACACTTCTGAGTGCCAGGGAGAGCCTTCAAGAGGAAAACATCAGAAAATGAAGTGAACCCAAAATAACACTTTTAAGGTCATTTTAATAGCATGAGGCACAGAGAGGGAGCAATTATATCTGTAACTATTTGAGAAAGAAGGGCACCTTTGGAGAGCACACGGGAAAGAAGCATATCCCCTTAATCAGACCCTCTGCTCTTGAGATTAAATTAAAAGGACCACAGCAATTTTCACCCCCTTTTGAGCTGTCTAATAAGGAACCAATGCAACAGCCACCAACCTTTAGCCAAGGAACAATTTCTTTAGGATTTCCTTTGGAGTCTAGAAGTGGTCAGTAGGAGCCAATCTTGATCAATTTACAATTCACTTTTTATCCTTTTGCCTGGAAACACATGGTCCTCTAGTGCCAAAGGCAGGCAAGACCCTGAATTTAAGTGAGACCCTGAGCCTGAGTAAACAAACAAAGAGATAAGGATGCAGAGAAGATGGAAATTATCGGACATGGACAAAGGTGTTAGACATCAGCCAGGATATCCAAAGAGGGAGAAAAAAGAAACAAAGCAACAAAAGGACAGAGGATAAATTGAAGAACAACCAGTACCACAGGAGCAGAAATAAAGATATTCCCAGGAGACTGCATAATTTAGCAGAACAATCCTGATGAAAGAGCAGTGCTCTATCAGTCCAGCACCTGATTGGAAAGCCCAGCAGAAAGACAAAGGATTTAAAGGACATTATGACTGAATTACCTACTAGCTACAGGCTCTCCTGGTCAGGTTTGCAGAAGACTGGCCTGACTGTGTGAGGAAATTTGCACTGTTCCTGACCAAACTGGACCTGCTCTGTGAATGAACAAAAGGCTTCAATCTCCAGTGCCAGCAATCCAGCACCATAGTTTACTAAAAATAGCATATATTCCCGAGCATAATATGAGGGCAATAGTGGAATTACATCAATAGCTTTCAAAGGAACTTTGTGAGAAGGGAGACATAGTGCCTCTAATTCACTGGAAAGAGGCTGAAATAGCTTTTGACACCGACAGTGATAAGTGGCTTGTAATGTCAACGTGATAAAAGGAATCCTCTAAGCATGAATCCCATGGCACCACCGCTGCACTTAACAGCTCCAGCTATTCTGACTGGGCAATAGGTAGTTAAGAGAGCAAATGTGGCATACGTTTTGCCAAACTAGTAGAAAACTGTAAAATAAAATACTGGTGTATTAGTTTTTATCTTTACCATCTTAGATTATCTGGCAGTAGAAGTGACGGTTGGGGCAACATTTGGACAGGGAGGAAATATATTGAAATGCCATAGTTTTGAATAGGGCAGGAGTATTTTGGACATGAATTAGAAAAACAAGATTGCTTCCTACCAGTTTGACTGGATTTCCTGTGCACTTCGAACTTGAATCTTTTCCTATTCAATTCAATGCAAGACTCCCATTGACTTCAATGGAACAGCATTCATTACATTCAGTAAAATGAGTAATTTTCAAAAGTCATCCAGAACTTTTTCCCTACTGAATGCTGACCCCAAACCACAGCTTCCCTAGGTTGTTCAGAAGAAATCTCTTTCATTCTGCATAAAGTATTTTGAATTTATCAAATTGCTATGGGCCACAATCTGCTTTCCACTATTCTAGTGCACATCAGGGGACAGGACTTAGCCCTGTTAACTTCAAAACCAGAGAACATAGCACAAGCTAGTATTGACCATAGTATCTGTGCTGAGAGAAAATTCTGCTCTTCTAGATTATGAGAATATTAGTTAACCTGGAAAACATGCTCCTATAACTAATAAGTAAAGCTGGCTAGAAAGTGAAACAATGTGGCAATTTTCATTTCTGTTTTTCCTTGAAATATATTTTCATCAAAGTGTTCTCACTGGTAGGGCTCTGCATCTTAGACTGATTTACGCTCACCGAAGTTAAAGCAGTACTTTTTTATTGCTGTTGGGTACTGAAAACTCATGTAATACCCTGGAGTACCTTTATTTTTTGAGAATCAGGTCAAGATGGATACTTAAGCACCAGACAGAATGCAGGTTTGCTTTACTAGTTATGCCCTAAACTATCCCAGAGGCTTCCTGCAATATCAATATTTCAGGATCAGGTAGCTTAGTAACAAAACTGGAACAAGTTCAAGTTTAGGATCTGACTTTGCTAAGTATAAAGACTTCCATCTCAATTTTTATATATAATCTATTTTACATTACAAAAGAACACTGAAAAATATACTATAATTCATCATATCAGCCAGTGTCATTAGACAGAAACACGTACTGTTTAAGAAAATCTCTCTCTCTCCATAAAGGATTTAAGTAGTCAGAGATAAAATACCACTGTCGTTTTTTTTAACAGCTGGTGTTAGTGTTTAGCACAGAGCTTACTGAATATAAACAAGAAAAATGATATACTCTGCAAAACTACACAGTGTTTTAGATAGCTGAATAGAGTAGTGACTGCAAGCAGTAATTCTAACTTTTTTAGGGTAAGATCTTATGCCATTTATGAAAAAAATCTTTTAATAATGTGTGGGAAAATCATTGTGACAATCACAAAAATAGCCAGAGGGAGATTATACAGTAACTCTTAAGATCTTTGAATTTATGTAATTTGAAATTACTATGCTAAGTATAATATTTATCAGCATTGGTTAAGCGCTGATGTCTTCCAGACACACAGTGATACCAAAAAGATAGCCATTGGAAGATTTTCAACTTCTGTTATTAAAATTCTGCTATTTTGTGCTATGTTGATTATTTCATAAAAATTTTACCTCCAGACCAGAATGCAGTAAGTCACAAGTATACATATCATGCACTGTTCTATTGATCAAATTATATTACCACAGATTAAACAGGACTGATACAAATACTGAAAGCTTCATAAAATAGATTATGGTGTGCCTGCATAATAATATTGCATTATAGGTACGTGTGCCTGATTTGCTTCAGCTGGTGCAACAATACAATATAATATACTGTTGTCCGTGAACATCACCATTGTTAGAAGAGTACACCAAAGTCTTTAGATACAACTGTGACTACTTAGTCCAACTAAATACTTTTTTAAAATTAGTTCTGTCATGATACAAAGATGATAAACTAAATCAGAGGTAACTTCCAACCCCAGTGATTCTGTACATCAAAATAATATGACAACATCATTAATGATTCTGCTTATTGGAGATCATTAAAGCAATCAAAAGTTAAGAAAACAACATTTTAACAAATTCATGTTCAGGAGGCACCACATACCATTACTAGTTAAATTATTCACATGCACTTTGGACAAGAATCTGTTACCTTAGTGGCAAAACCACAACCCTTTCCCATGTGAATTAAAGCTGATCTCCCCTAGATGGAAATAATAATGGATAACACACCTGTTTGTGGGCCAGCAACTAGAAACCAGCCTCGCACACAAAGCCAAAACTTTACCAGATGTTTTGCTATAGTGATTACTTTGTTAGTCACCATTTGCTTACAGCTACCATTCACTGGTATCTGACACATATACTTGGGTAAAGAGATATCCAATGTACCATTATGGCACTATAATTGTGAGCAAATGTCAACTTTAAAGTGTGGCCACTGCGCTACTGTAGCACAAAAGTACCTATATACACAGCAGATGCACCTCATCGTGAAATATGGGTGGAAAACTAAAGATGGACCAAAACATGGGTGATTTTTGTTTCACGGAACTTCATCAATCACACACTGAATTTTCAAATATCTAACAATAGGTGACTTGGATCAGAATTTCAAAAAATGTTTTCCTCTGAATCCCTAAATTCCAGTGAGGAATGGGGGAGCTGATGCATAGTTCTGGAAAACAGATCTCATCTGGAAAACAGTGTGCAATTCTGCTCTCCCACGTTTAAGAAAGATGGATTCAAACTGAAACAGGTGCAGAGAAGGGCTACTAGGATGATCAGAAGAATGGAAAACCTATCTTAAGAGAGGAGACTCAAGGAGTTTGGCTTGTTTAGCCTAACCAAAGGGAGGCTGAGGGGTGATATGATTGTTCTCTATAAATGCATTAAAGGGATAAATACCAGGAATGGGGAGGAATTAATCAAGTTAAGCAGCAATGTTGGCACAACAACAAATGGATATTAACTGGCCATCACAAGTGTAAGCTTGAAATTAGATGAAGATTTCTAACCATCAGAGGAGCGAAGTTCTGGAAAAGCCTTCCAAGGGGAGCGGCGGGTGATCAAAAACCTAACTGGTTTCAAGACTGAGCTTGATTAATTTATGGGGACATAGTAAGTTGAGATTGCCTACAGTGGCATGTGGCTCATCTGTGACTGCTAATAGCAAATCTCTCTAATGGCCAGAGATGGGACACTAGATGGGGAGGGCTCCGAGTTACTACAGTGAATTCTTTCCCATGTGTCTGCCTGGTGGGTCTTGCTGACATGCTCAGGGTCTAACCGATGCCATATTTGGGTCAGGAAAGGGAAAGAATTTTTCCTCAGGTCAGACTGGCAGAGATCCTCGGGGGAGGGGAGATTTCGCCTTCCTCTGCAGTATGGGCACAAGTCACTTGCTGGTTTAAACTACAATAAATGATGGATTCTCTGTAACTTAAATTATATAAATCATTATTTGAAGATTTCAGTAACTCAGCCAGAGGTTATGGCTCTATTATAGGAATGGGTGTGTAGTGAGTCGGTGTGGCTCCCCTCCTGCCCGGCAGAGGGAGCTGCCCTGCCAACACCTCAGTGGGCGGAACTTCCGCCCCCAGTCCCCGCCCCCCGGAAGTCAAGGGGCGGGGCAGGAAGTAGAAAAGGCGCATGCCCGAGCTCAGTCAGCACCCAGCCGTCACCGAGAGCAGACGTGCCTGCGGGAGCTCCCGGCTGGGAGCCCTCCTCGGCCCAAGGTAACTGCCCTGCCTGGCCGGAGCTTCCCCGTGCCCACTACCCAGAGGAGCCCACGGAGCCTACCCGGAGCCTGTACTGGGAGGAGCCCCCAGGATTGCCGAGCGCCCGCTACGAGGAGGAGCCCTCCTCGGCCCAAGGTAACTGCCCTGCCTGGCCGGAGCTTCCCCGCGCCCACTACCCAGAGGAGCCCACGGAGCCTACCCGGAGCCCGTACTGGGAGGAGCCCCCAGGATTGCCGAGCGCCCGCTACGAGGAGGAGCCCCCTCGGCCCTGCTGTTACCCAGAGGAGCCGCCCGAGCAGTCCTGGCCCAACTTCCCAGAGGAGCTGCCGGACCTGCCGCCAAGCCCCTCCCCCGGAGCCGATGCAGACCGACTGGCCTGAACCGGGTGCGACGGACGAGGTAGGCCTTGAGGGGGAGATGGAGTGTAGCCCGGGGGTAGCCGACCCTTGTCCGGCTGAGGGCACTGAGGTGCCCATGTCAGTGTGTTGCGGCCAGGATCCCCACTGACTGCAGCGGGTCCACGCCGCTGCTAGGGCCCTGGGCTGGGACACAGTGGAGTGGGTGGGCCTGTGTCCCCCCCCTGCCACCCCACTCACGGGTGGCAGTCTCCCCCTCAACCCAGCGCTCCGGCATAAAAGCTTGCACTTGCCTGTTGCTGCTCAGCCCCTGCCTGAGGGTCTGAGCTAGAGCTGTTGTTGTGCTGCCCCGCCCTGACTGAGGGCTTGGGCGTTATAGATTTGAACTGCTGCTCAGCCCTGCCTGAGGGTCTGAGCTCTGCCTCTTACTGTTGCCCCGCCCTGCTCCAGAGGGCCAGGGCTTATTGAACTGCTGTTGCCCCACCCTGCTCCAGAGGGCCAGGGCTTATTGAACTGCTGTTGCCCCGCCCCGCTCCAGAGGGCCAGGGCTTATTTGAACTGCCGTTGCCCTGCCCTGCTCCAGAGGGCCAGGGCTTATTTGTACTGCCGTTGCCCTGCCCTGCTCCAGAGGGCCAGGGCTTATTTGTACTGCCGTTGCCCTGCCCTGCTCCAGAGGGCCAGGGCTTATTTGTACTGCCGTTGCCCTGCCCTGCTCCAGAGGGCCAGGGCTTATTTGTACTGCCGTTGCCCTGCCCTGCTCCAGAGGGCCAGGGCTTATTTGTACTGCCGTTGCCCTGCCCTGCTCCAGAGGGCCAGGGCTTATTTGTACTGCCGTTGCCCTGCCCTGCTCCAGAGGGCCAGGGCTTATTTGTACTGCTGTTGCCCTGCCCTGCTCCAGAGGGCCAGGGCTTATTTGTACTGCCGTTGCCCTGCCCTGCTCCAGAGGGCCTGGGCTATGTGAACTGCTGTTGCCCTGCCCTGCTCCAGAGGGCCAGGGCCTATTTGTTCTGCGCTTTGCCTAGCGCCAGCACCAGAGGGCCCGGCAATCTAACGGTGTTCTCAGTGACTCCTACAGGCTAGCAGGCAAACAGAAGTGAGTCGGTGCGGCTCCCCTCCTGCCCGCTGGAGGGTCGAGCCCCGACCGACCGATTACAGGGTGGGTGAGGTTTTATGGCCTGCGATGTGCAGGACATCAGTCTAGAGGATTATGATGGTCCCTTTTGGCCTTGAAGTCTATGAATCTAAATGAAATAAAGGACAACTGAGGGAGACTACTTTTAGTTTTGCAAAACCTTGTTGGCTGGGGGTTTGGTTTTGTAAAATGCAGTTTTACTCTTGTAAAGCAAGAGTTGTTCAGATTTTGGTCCCATTTTATCTCAAGTGAAAGATCAGGGATAGGAATACTTCAGATAACCAGTTCCAGTTAGAGCAATCTCTGTACACAACTGTTAACAAAATCCATGCAATGCCATTATTAACTAATCAAATAGTATGTGCACATGCATGATATATGTAACTGCAATAGAAAGGGAGAGCCTGAGACATGAGGCCAGGTATAAAAGGCCTAGTGTAAGGCCTGAAAAGGCCTAAACAGAGTCAAGTCCTGCTAATATAAAGCAGAGTTAGCAAAAGCCAGGCTGTGAGCAGAAGTCAGGCCCTGTGACAAAAGACACCCGCTTGTAAGGTCACAGAACCTGGCAAGAACAGGGCTGGTATTCCAAAGAACGCAAATATTTCTAAGACGTTCTAGGCACAGGACACTTGCATAAACACATTCCACAGGTATCATACCAGAACACCCTGATACAAGGTTAGGATGTATCCCCAAAGATGATACAAGGATACACTGACCCCTTTTAAAGATAGGGTCACGATGACAGGGTAATGGATAAAGATGTTTTAATCAAACCAACATGTACAAGGTAAAGGGTGGTAACTAATCACGCCACAGGGGCAATACGTAACTTGTTTGTATCAGTGTATAAAAGAGGAGTCACAGAGGGGGTGTCAGTGTTCAGCAGAGGGGGGAATGGAAAGTCCTGCCATTCACTGAGCCAAGACCTTGGTAACAGGCATACATGTCTTATCCCTGTAGAAACTGCCAGGTGCTGTTACTGTGTTTCGTTGACAATAAACCTGGCCTTCGCTACTGAACCATGTTTGTGGTCTTCTTGGGCAGTTCAATAGAGGTCTGCTAGGTCAGCTATCTGCACAGACCTGATGTGGCACACAGAGAGAACACACACACACACACACACAACTGACAAAGGTAACCAGCTACTTTGTCTGCTAGGCCTTCACACTTGAAATTTGCCTTGTCTCTCTTCAGTTAGGCAGCGCTGAGGTTCCTGAATGTTTGTATATGTGGAAGTTTACTATATATTTCATATGTGCAAGTTATGTGTAAAGTGATAACAGGCTAGTGTAAATAAAATTTGCATAATTGTTCAGGGGCTTTTGGGGTACTTTAGCTTTGTATCATTCACTGTATTTGCTGGGCCTGATTTTCTTTAAATTTACACTAGCATAAATCATGAATAACTCTACTGAAGTCAATGGAGTTATATCAGTGTAAATCCCAAATCAGCCAGAATATAATCTCCCTGCCTTTGGTTTTATCTTTTATATTGTGCCTGGTTTTGGGGAAGGGAGGAGAGCTGATTGATGATAGCTGACCTATTCATAATGAACAATATATAAAACAAATCTAGACCTTGTATGAGTGAATTATCCATGAACAGACTTCAACTCAGTCAACTTGTTCGTTAGTCCAAATTATCAAATAAATAGCTTATGTAGAATATTTTACCCCATGGGTTTCCACAAACACTTTGCCATGGCAGTTTGCTATTTATCTTGGTGCTGTCTGATTGACCATCTAAGTCACATGACCTTTTTTTGGCCTCAAGTTTGGACCACTCTCAATTCCCCAAAGAGCTTGCACAATAGCGACATGAACACTCACACAAATAGCAATGCACATAGATATACGCATCACTTTCTTTCTGCAAACAATTTTGTGAACAAAAATCTGCCTTCATGAATGTTTGCAGAAAGAAAATAAAAGGCCTCATGGCTACCAAAGTCAATTAATAGGATTCACTGTAATTGATATGGGCAAATACTTTTCCCCCCCTTATTTGCCTTGCTCTAATTGCTGATGTTTAATGCTACTTTGATTTAAAATAAGAATGAAATCAAGGTCACTAGTAATTCAACAAACCACCTTTATCTTTCAAAGGAAAACCTGGAAATATTCAGGGCAAATCAATTTTGCTATACAAAGTTACTGGGGTGCAAACAATATGGCATGATTGGACCCTGGTTGCAATCTGAGCATTATAAAGAATTATATTAAAGCTGATTGAAATCCTAATTCACATATTAACAAGTCTCCCCCCATTTAGTGTTAAAATGTTTTCCCTACCTAGTCATTTCACCTTTATTAGAAATTTGTCTCCTAATTACTCAATCAATTGAGAAAGAGGCTAAATTTGTCAAATGCATTTGTCACTATGACCTACACTTTCATAAGTGAGTAGTGATTTTGATGAAAAAGTTTGATGGGAACTGGTTGTCAGAAAATGGTGAGCCCCTGCTAGCTGCAAATCAGGCCCACTGAAGGTTTCTCACGTTGGTCACCCACAATTGTATTATCTAAAATCATCAATCATTTAAAAACTTTAGGCTTTTTCTCTAGCTGAATTATCATATGAAGCAGGCCTCTTGAAATCATTATGGCAATACTCATACACAGTATGTGATTTCAATTCTAAACCATCTCTGGTGTAGAAGAAATCCTGACTACTAAGATCTAAATACTTTCTGTGTCATGTATCTAGAAGACATAATTGTAACTATACAATTGCATATATAAAGTCCCATCAAGGTCTCATTTGTACATGTTGACTTTCCCTATGCAAAATTATATGAACTGACATAGGGAGCTTTTTACTAAGACCTGGCAGCCATCCAACAGCTTCAAACTAAAAACAAGAACTGAGGATGCTGTAATGCATTTTAATTTCCATCTGATTTCAAAACAGGACATTTTCTGTCCTCTGCTCAGGTTATTTCAGAACATGGGGTTGAGCATGCAAATCTATGGCTGTTTCATTCTGACAGGTGGTTTGCATTTTCAGTTACTGTATCTCTTCTCTTCTTTCCTTTTTGTATCTTTGTTGGTCTTTTAAATGCTTACATTTTTGCTACAGTCTTTAGCTCCTGATGCTGTAAATAGTAATAGGACTCCTTTATACTTTATTTTTACTGTTTTCTCTAGTCTAATGATGCTCAAATAACTTTATTATTAGCCTTTACTCATCTTACGTATATGAGTTATCAGCTGTTATTTTTTAAATATATGTTTTGTAAACAACCCATTTTTTTCAGGGATTCCCGGTCTACTTTCCCATTCTTCTCAGAGTATACAATTCTACTTCTAAATTCATTTGCTACAGTAGGTGGCCATCTGTTAAGAAAGAGGCATCGAGACAAAATTTAAGAATGGACTAGAATGAGAGAATCCTTTTAAAATATTCCATTCCGAAGGGCTTCCATTACTAGCATTCTCGAAGTTGAACATTGATAGATTGGTGGATATGTACTGTAGATTGGGAGAGGTTGAGCATTCCCAGTACCTATGTAGAATGTAGTTATAGTACAAATGTAGGACAAATATTTATCCAATATGGTTATTATGGGTTTTAGGCAACCCAGTTTTAATTGGTGACAAAGCATTCTCAATCAAGGGGATCCAACAATGGAATGAACTTCCAGAGGACCTTAGGTGCACCTAGAAGCTGATCATCTTTAGGAAACAGTGCAAAACCTTCCACTTCAGAAACGTCTTTCCACCATAGCAAGAATGTCATTCACAACATTGACACTGCCTAACCCTCACCCCCAACCCCAAACCAACCTCCTACTCAGTGACAACCTCCACTCTCCCTCCAAAAATAAAATATCAAAAATCCTACCCCAAGCAGAGGTTTTCTCCTGAAAATATAGAAGTGACAGAGACTCCAGTATCCACCAGGGACTCTCCTATTGCTATCAATTTTATATGGAAAGTGCTCAAATACCATGGTGATGGCCAACAGTATAAAGAGTTAAATACTTCTACTACATGGTATGTGGCATGTGTATACTGTAGAAGAGTTTCAATAGATTAACCGAGTGAGCCAGCTGGAGGGACAACTGCAAAAGGTAAGTACTCCAGCATAAACTAGGAGTAACACCCTTGAAGTAAATGAAATTGCATCTGCATAGATGGTATTAGAATCTGGCCCCCAATTTTTTTTCTTATTTTTATCATATCAAAATATATTTCCAAGCCCTTCCTGAAAGGCTGAGAAACAAAAATTGCACCTCTTCACATTCCAATTCCTGTTCTGTGAAATACAGTCCTGTGGTAGATGCAACCACCTCTGAAATCTGGTGCTAGCTGAGAGCTCTAATATTTAGCACATAAAATGCTAACTATAATTTGAAAGGACCATTTCCCCCCAGAAAGGCATCCTACATAAATTAGTACTTCAAGAAACAATGATAAAGCACCCATGAAAAACTAGTTTTGTAATCAGTAGTGTCAGATGTCTCCTTTTTCAGCGGGATTGGATTTTACATGGATATCCAGACTTTGGGGCAGCTTTTCTTCTCCATCTAAGATGAGCTTGCTACAGGAGAGTCAAGGGGCTATTCAGGAGTTGGTTATGGCTTCCGGATTCTGGATGTGCTAGACCCGGCCTGACTGAGACTTAGAGCAGCCTAAGGACAGCAAATAGTTCTAGAGGACCATACACTAACTGAGGATCCATGAAGCAAAGCTCTGCCCCTCTGTACCCCTTTTTCCCCCCCAAACACCTTCTCCCTACTTTGATATGCTCATGAGGGTGTCTGGATAGGTTAGTGCAGGAACCGGCTTTGGTAGCTTTATGCCAGCTGACAGCTGCCTAATCCACCAAGAGAATTCTCTGCCAACCATTTACAACCTGAATATATTTCCTATGTGATGCCAGAATGTCACAAAGGAACCTGATTGCAAGTGAAATTCTCACTCTGCCTCTGTAGCTTCTTATATATTATAGTGATTTACAGGAACAAACTTTCTGGTCCATGTAGCCATGACATTTTAGCCTTCTTTCTGGGAAAGAAATCCATACAACCTTCTATTGGATCCAGCCTTTCCAAATATTTTTGAGTGCCGCAGTGTGCTAGCACTGTACATAAACACAAGGAAGATTCAAATAACATTTTTTGAGGAAAAAAAGTGTACGAGTGCGTATCTTTGAGAAGGTTTAAGATTTTATTAAAGAGTAACAGCGGAAAACAATTAGAACAGTATAGAATCATTTGGAAAGCCTATTTGCCAGTCACTTACACTACTGTGAACTTCTGCTGCCAAGTCCCTCTAAATGACAACAGTTTGACTGGTAAATTGTAGAGCTACAAAAACTCTTCTTTGGAATCTTCATTAAAAGGCTTTTAGCTCTTCCTTAGCTTACTGCATGTTTTTGTTTTGTTTGCCTGTTTGTGTGTAATTGCATGCAATTTGTAACTGTACCATCCTCTGTAATTAAATAAGCTACTTTTCTTAGTGGGAGAATGGTGCAGCAATCACCAAAGAATGGCATGATGGAATGGCTTGACATATTCATAATATACAAAATCAACAGGAATTTCCCGCCTATATAAAATGATTACATATACATAAGAATGAGGTCCTGTCAATTTCTGTATGTATGTATCAAGCCATGCCATACTGTCCCTGGGATGGTGGTTTCTGTAATATCAGTGGGTGACGATTTTTATTTACAATACCTTACAGTGGACATGTTGCTCAATTAAAAAAGCCTTCATCTCTCATTTTCCAAATTGACATTTGACCTAGCAACACGTGATGACTGACCTATGATAATCTCATAGGCACATTTGACATAAATTTATGTACGATTTTAAGAGATATGGAATGATTTATAGTACCCATACCTATTCATGAGTATTGCTTATTTTACCCATTCACTTAGTGTACTGAAACAATGTCTGAAAACAACTGCAGAAGGCAGAAACCCTGGCACCACCAAATTTTGGTTTGGCATTATATACACATTCATTTAAAGAAGTATTGTATCTGAGATGTATGTCTAGAAGTGGTGAGCAATATGGTGAAATTATAGTTAACACTCTTAGCAAAATGCAACTGATAATGTAGTGAATCCAGTAAAGCATCAATCAGTAGAGTTTATGAAATCCAAATCTAGTCAATTACAAAATCCACTCCAGGGGTTGATTTGAAACCCTGAATTGTCTAAGAATTGTGTAAGTGTGGTGTATGTATCGATGGAAATGTAGAAGAGATGTTATGATTTTGGTGTTTGTGCACTAGGTGTTGTGGGGTGGGAGTGGACAGGGACAACGCAGGGAGTCAATTACAGATGGCTGTTAAAGAGTCAGTAAAACACACTCTCTCTCCCCACAATACATTTGTTCTTTCTGTTTGTTTTTCTTAATTTTAGATGGAGAGAACCTAGACAAAGTACATTTTGTGTCTAGTAAACCTGAAACAGTAAATAGTCTGATTACAGAAAGTAAATTATATAGGCACAGAAAAGCAGCTTGTCCTGTGGACTCTTAATACAGTGTAAATAATTCATATTTCCAATACCTCAACTTTGGGTTTCTTTCAGCTACAACACAAGGACATCACACCATCATACCTCACCAGATTGGCAGACACCTGATATTTATGGGCTAATCAGTATCATGTTGTCTATACATAAAAATGCTTTTTTAAATTAAACACTGCAAAAAAAATCAAACTTTTAATACTTTTTTCATCTAAATTAACAACTAACGCTTTCTCCTCATATTTCAGATGAGCATCATTCAAATTCTGCCCATGTAATCTATTGCACTCATAAAATAAAGGCTCAAATGTACAATAAACAATACTATACTGGACTGCCACAGGAGGCGAGTTTGCCCATTTTGTAGTGCTGACTAAACAGTAGCAAAGCATTTTTGATTGGGAATAAATTCAAGACAAAAACAGAATACAGTAGGAAAGTGAATAGGTATTTGCACACAATTTAAAAAGGTACTCACTTATTTAAAGTGGAGGTGATCCACTCTAGCATTAGCATAATGATGAGGTTTTAAAAACTACTGAAAATGTAGCAGATAAAACTTAATCGTAATGGCTTTTGTATATGCCATATCTACCTTGTCATGAACCTATTCTACATTTTACATAAAAATATATCCATATCTAGTGTGCAAATCTATTTAATAAGAAACAAGCTTTAACGCTTGAGAATTTTGATAATGCTGTATATTCAAAGTACTGTACAAATACTGACTAATTGTGGTGTAGATTCTCAGGCTGCAGCCCAGCTCTGGGGCATTCCCACCTCGCAGGGTCCTAGAGCTCAGGCTAGAAGTACTGCGGGTGTCTAATTGTAGTGTAGACATACCCTGTGTCTTGGGAAAATCACTTCACCTTTATGTCTCAGGAATAATACTTACCTTCTGCACAGGGGTGTTTTGTGGAATAAATTAAACAACCCCTTAGCCAATGCCCTATGAGCTCAAGTCAGTTGTCATGGGCCAGCCGTAGATTTTTAATTGCAGTGTAGACATAACCACAATGAGACTGTGACAGACCCAGGATAATAATTCCTATTCCTAACCCTGTGTTCACTTATTCCTGTAGACTGTGCTGCCTTCAGACTATGTCCTCCTAGTCTATCATTTGCAGACAATGACTCACTATAGACCTTGGGTTTTGTTATTTCAAGCCGGCACATGATTTTCTATGCCAGTGCAATAGAGCATCAAGTCTACACTGCACAAACATACAGGTTTCCCATCATGGGAAATAATAAATGAGTTAAGAAACTTTATTTCAATATGGTGTGTAAGTTATTAGGAAAGCTTCTGATATGACTTCAATTTCTGTTCTTTATATACATCTATATCTTTTCAAGGTCAGATTTTTGAACATTATTTTATTACCTCCTTCAGTAGCTGAAAGGACACTGGGTGTTTAGAAATGGGTGTTTAGAAAAAGACTAAATCAATTTGTAGCTGAGTAGCGCTTTGGCATGCTCTTCATAATTTATTATTCAGTAGATGTCCATCAGAATTGAAATACAATTCAACCTGTCCAGATACATTTTTGACAACTGAGAAACCAAGAGTCATCTAATGCCTGAAAAAAGAAGGGTAATATGTTCAACAGCCTCGAAAAAATACCCTTCAAGAGACTCTCTGAGATTAAACCAATTATTTACTCATCAGCATCATGACGGACACACTAGAAATGAAACTTCTTATTCTTCCATCCTCAAATAAGAAACAGGAAGAGGAGAATGAGAAGACAATGAATATTTATCAGCTAAGTAGTATAGAAGGATGACATGGCCAGCCCTTTGTCATTTATTGTGGCAATATCCTTTTAGGGAACTATGTCTTCATTGAGTAGAAATATAATTCCACCACTTATGTTCTGTATCTCAGTTAGGAATTAATTGATGAGCGGGTTTTAATCATTGTTCAAAGTCTCATTCCCTTACTGCATGTACAGTGTTGGCATTGCTGTGAGAAACAATGTTCATAATTATGTCATGGTCTTTTGCCACCACCAGGTATATACAATCTTGCATACTGAGGAGCATACTTTGTCATTGTTTTATTTTTACTTTATCATATTGTAACGATTTTTAACCCATCCCTGCCCTTATTCCTCTTTCAACATTTCCACCACAGTTTTGGAGCCTGGTAGACCTACAATCTGCTGGAATTTACATTATAATGAAGAATCATGTAAATCTGCTGTTGCAACACATACCTACTGTTTCCATTCCTTAATTCAAAGTCCTTAATCAACTCCACCAGGGCTAGTTTACTCTGAGGTTGAGTCTACCAAACCTATTAACCTTGTTTTCATTACAAAAGGTCATTATGTTGGTTACGGGGTTTGTTACCATGATCATGGTATAGACAAGGTCAAATTGTATTCACATCAGCTAGTCACGACTAAACCCAGTAGTGTTGAATCTAGTACCTCACACGATGCTCACCAGGACTTACCCTTTTATAAGTAATCATTATGATAATGACCTCACAGTCTAACTTGACTCTTCATAGAGGTATTCCAACACAATCAAATTTTGTAGTGAAGACAAGTCCATTGATGGTTCTTACATGTCACAGTGGTCATAAAATGCTTATCCAACCCACCAGTAAATCTGTTCCAGGTTGGGAAAGCTTAAGGGAACTAGTCTTCTGAGCCAGTTTTCCTGTATATTTGTAAATCATTAATACTGTCTATTTTAAAAACATATTTACAGAACGAATAGCTCATACCTTGACTCACTGGTATAAGTTTTTCTTCCATCTACAAATATGGTTAGCAACAATTGTGAGTAATCACAAAGTGATTTTAATACAGAGTTCCAAGTACTGTCTGTATTTTTCATCTAAATTCAGTAATTCTTTAGGAGGCTTATTATGTCAAGATAGCTTGGCACTATCATTTGTTTCTTTCTGAAAAAGTATTATTTTATATATCAGGGAAACTAATTTGAGCCAAGAACAACATTTGTCGTTGTTTCTTTTAAATTGTACACAACCCTAACATTGGCATGGTGAATTGTCCCTGGTTGAAAGTGATGATTCCTTCAGAGAGAGGCACTTAAATCTTTATTTAACAATGGAGCAAGCCCTGGAGGAACAACAGTCCCATGTGTCAAAGTAATATATTTTTCTAAACATGTATTGTATGGTACAGAAAATGGATTTCAAAATATACTGCTTAATGTGTAAAATACATTTAAAATAGCATAACCTACCTGACCAATTTTGCTGCTATTGTAAACCCACCAAGTATGTGATAATTTAGACTCAAAAGAGGCCATCAGAAACAACAAAATAACTTTATTTGATAAACCACAGGCTATATTGCAAATACTTGCATAAATTGACTATTTTCTGCACTCATGAATGTCACTAGCTTCAACCATGCTACAATGACAGCATTGTTTCCATAGTAACTAACGTACTTCAAATTATTTTTAAAAAATCATTAAAAGGTACTTTTCCCCCTTTAGCATTACAGCATTTAACACATTCTATATAGAAAATACATAGTCTCATTCAGAGAGTCCCATCTGAGCAAAACCCAGCATCCCCTACCAGCCTATGAAAGGCACTGGAGTTATATGCCTACAGAGGTTTACTCCGACTCAGAAAGAGTAGATGTGGAAGGTATCCCTTTGCTAATACCACACTGCATAGCTCGCCTGCAGCCAGTCTTTTGCTAAGGGGCAGCTTCATCATCCCTCTCCAGCTTCGTTGCCATATATTGCCACATGGCTCAAGAGAACAAAAGCAATGAACATCAGTGAGACTCAGGAAGGGCAGAAGTGGAGGAGGTAGTGATACAGTCATCCCTGGTTCACTGAATAGAAACTACGGAAGATATTTCTAAAGGGATTACAAATCTGAGTTCAGAGAGATCTTTGCGGCTGCCAACATCCTCTGGGAACTCAGCCATGGAGACCATTTTGGTGAAGATTACACTCATCTACTTCCCTGCACGCTAACTAAATACTTATGGAGGAGGAACAGAGTCTCACTTCCAGCAGAACTCTCTCTCCATTGCTCCTGTCCCTAAAGCTCTGTCTGTCTGTTTTCACTTTGGCCAGAGGGGAGAGTGGCCCAAGGTAATTGCAGGGGGTCTGCACAATGCAATACTAATGGAAGTTCCCTCTGAATAACTGTAAAATATGAAAGTATGAGTATGAAATAGTTCATGTCTTTGTAATTTATCCCAATTTTCAGCCATTTGAAAAATAAGATCTAAGAATTTCCCCTCTCCAGAGCAAAGTGTGTGCTTGTCATCTTACTCTACAGCGTCATCTCATCAGACTCACCCTAACTCTGGGGTTCCTCAGGAAGTGGCGGGGACGAGAGAGCTGGGGGCAGGTCCACTTCATGTTTTTACTCCTGGACATCAGCAGTAAATACATCCCATAATGATTGCATTAGATTTTGTAGGATGCTTGTCCATGCTGGGGAATCTCCCTTGGAGGGGGACATTTTGGGAGTGTCTGCCAGAGCTGTTCTGGTAGAGGAAGTGGATAGGATGCTCCAGAGCTGGTGCAGAGATATACGGCTTCTATGCAAATGACTCTGTACCTCCCAATCTTCCATTGCTTGTTCCATGAATAAGTTGATCCCTACCCCACTCACATAATTGACTGATCTGGGGGAAAATCTGTAAGGGGGAAAAATCACTGAATATTGATTCAAGAAAGATTTTAAGTGTTATCCAGATTAGGGATACTTTCCTGAATTGGAACTTCAGTTTTCCTTCTCCCTCAGCATGCCTACGTGTTTTACTACATGGAGTGGGGTTCCCCCCCCCACATAATTACATGCAACAAAATAATGTAAATTAAATGCACAGGATTTTTAAATAAAAAAAAACATTTGGCAGTAACTATTTTGCATTTTACAGTGTTTCCTACACTTGTCTCCTGCTTTAGGAAGGAGCATTTATGTTGTCAGCTGCACACATTTTCCTTACCATATACACAACATAAATTCCCTGAAATGTACAAAACAGTGCAAATTATTTTAACCCTATGTCTCCTATTTAAGACATTTAAGGCCAAGAAGCCTATGTTTTGTGTGACATAACATGGAGGTGCTCTGACACAGGAGAGAATCAAGCCTGCAGATCAACTCTATTATACTATTTAAAATGGTATTCTATAAAGACCAGATCCTGGTCTTACAGCACTTAATAGAATATTGATTTGAATGGGATCAAAATTGCAACGTGGCCTTTTTTGATATATTCCATATAATTATTTTCTAATATTACAAAGTTAGTGTGCCCAGTGGTTTACAAAGGGACTGGGTGTCAGGACTCCTGAGTTCAGTTCTCCATCCCGGCTCTGAATCACAGTGTGACCTTGTGGCAAGATGTTACCTTTCTTGGTCACATTTTGATTTTTCTTAAAATAAAATAATAATAATAGTGGGTCTTCTAAAGCTTAATTAATTTTGTTTATACAATATTTTGAACTCTTCAGTTGAAAGATGCTATGTAAGTGTTAATTAACTTTGAGTTCATTATAACTCTTCAGGCTGATGAGCGTTAGAACCTCATAAGTCTGAGCTTTACCATATCTTCTAAATGTTATTAATTCAGAAAGTTAGGAACAATATTAAGATCAGCCCCAGTTTTGTTTCATACCAGAATTTACTTGAAGTGCAGAAGATGAGAAAAATTAACTTGAATTTTTTCAATAGTGGTTTAAATTATTAAATTTCCACATCTCACATCTTTCTGTGAACAACCCATGAATACCTGCTGACTCTGTTTTAGAATATATCAGTGACAATGAACCAGCACTTTGAGAGCACTCTGATTTCTTGTTCAGGGGAATGACTTCACAAATGTGGCTTGAGAAGACAAAAAGGCACCAAAAACTATAGTCTAACTTTAAACTGACAAATATTTCATACTTGTAGATATCAATATCTTCAAAGGTTTCTTCTGTCAGGTCTTCAATTTAGCTATTCCACATGCACGAAAAGCATCTCTTCGCTACAACCCAAATTGGTTGAAACCAACTTTTAAATCTAAATCCGACAGATCAAGAGAATATATAAACAGAAAAATACAGACTAAAGCTTTTCCATCTCTAATTTCTATGGCTTGGCTTTGAATCTGAGGTTTAAAATACTGAAGAATTTTCAGTGTTTTATATGAGGATTATGGCAGCTTCATTAACAACTCCATAGTTAGGGTTGCATTGAGATATGCACTTAAAACAGGATTAAAATCTCTGTGTTTCACACTTCAGCGGCTAAAGTGAGCCTCCAAATACACAGAACAACTCTTCACGGGGAAAGTTATTTTTTCATAATATTTGTTTGGTAACAATACTCACTTTTACAGAGAAAATGTTAGAAAGAGCTATTTTTTGGAAAATGCCTAATCAGACCCTATTTTTGGCCTCTTTGTAGATAAATTACAGTCACCACAAGTTCTAAAACACACATTCTCATAACATAAGCCACTGTTACAATTTTACAACTAAAAAGAATTATCTCCTTATTCACTATAACATGGATAAAGCTTACAAACCTGCCCAGATTTATCTGATGCTGTCTCCCCAGTTCCTTAGAGATCCCGTTTTGTCTCTCTTCCTGGTTACTGACCCATCTCCTATTTACTGCTCTGTGCCTCCCTCCCAAAACCCTTGCTGGTTTCCAGAGACTCTGCATTTTGATATTCTTCAGCAGTGGGACTCCCAATACAACAGACCACTAACTGGCTATATACTGGAACTTGAAGGGGAATTTGTTGAAGATGTGTTAAGAGTCAGAGTCCTCTGTGTACACAATATGTACTATAGATAATTATCTACCACTGGATCCCTCACAGGCCCTGCAGAACACTGAAGGAGGTGTGTGTAGGGGGGTGAAACTATAGTTCGGAGATTTAAATGACGTGCAGTGATGAAGCATGTAACTTGAGGCATCAGTTTCTTTGACTTTTCCTTGTCTAACATAAATATATAGCAACATGTATATGATCTCCCCGCATAACCACAACCCCCCCCCCACCAAAACAAAATACTTCACAGAACATGCATCTCCCTCTGAGGAGAGAACAACAACATGGGAGATGTCTATCACACCATCTGAAGTACTGAAAGGTGCATAGGTACATTGGTATAAATATGTGGTATTCATGTTAATATTGCCTTAATTTGTGATTTATCTGAGTTTAATTGACTGGGATGGAAAAGCTTTTTTTTTTTTTGGTTCTGATTTGCTTTTTTGTGGGGTTGAGATAAGAGTGCTGACAAAGAGCTTTCCTTTAAACGATATTTCTTTTGAGTATGCAGTTATATAGCCTTCTATTCAAGTTCTTTAATCTTGTCTTTCTATGTCATGTAACTGAAAGAATCAGTCCTTCACTACACCCCACATCTTGCAACTGACTCTGCATGGATTGACTCATGAATCTGCATGGAGGCAGCTGTAGGATAATGGCCTATATTTTGTTGCATCCAGGTGAAGATGCTCTTGAAAAGTTATCAGATTTTAGAATCGGATTTACAAATCAAAGCAATATTGCAAAGATACCAGACAACAGAACTTGAAGGTAAAGGTCAAGAATAGGTATCTAGAGAAACAGATGATGCTCTATCTGGTAGAGGGCTGAACAATATTGGCTGGGATCATTTTCTAATACATGCAATTCACTAACATCCTCCTAAGATTAAGATATGTCAAATTTAGAAGACACTGACAGTTCAGCCCCCTCCCTATGCATTTGAAACTACTTTTAGAATGTTTCAAGAATAAGTCTTCAATGCAATACATTACCCCACATGATCCATCAAAAAACAACAACATAATGGGAAGAAGCAATCCCAACATTTTCTCTTATTTTTTCTGTTTGAGGATAAAAGACTAATTAATTATTTCCATAAAGACATAAGAAGCAGTTTAAAATGCCTTCAGCCTCAAACATGAATAAAAATCTGTCAATAGTTCGTGATTGATTAGATTAGCAATGTGCCCACCTACATAAAAGTAATTGGGTTGGTCAATGAATAATTGCTCCCACCACATGTCCATTATCAGAACTGATCGTAGATATCTGAGCCAAACGAAAGCGCTATTGTTAAAAATCTTTGGAGATGTCATTTTATGTCATATTATTATAGTACCATGTCTTGTTAAGGAATATCAAATCAGAAGCTGACATGACACAGCTGAATATGATGTAACATTATTGATCTTGATGCATTTTAACCCACTTTCTTGGGGGTCAGATGTCATTATCAGTTTGCAAAGTGGAAATCAATCCTGAAATTCAAATGACAGGGTAGTCCAATAACCATAACCAAAAGGTTATTCCAAAACATGGTGGAATAGGTTATTAATCTAGCGATTGCAAAATGAAGTATTCTGACTGTTTTCTAGGAGCTTACAATATTCATAAATATATTCCTCTTTTTTTTTTTGTTACTAAAGGTAGACAGAAAACCACACTGACAGGCAGATGATTAGAACTGACCAGCGTATTCTATTTTGAGACAAATTTTGAGGTTTAGACATTTGTTTTTCAATCGGTATTAGGAAAAAAACAAAAGCATTTAGATGTTTTAGCAAAAGCAGACTTGTTTCACAGTGTTTCTTCAGATAGAAACCTGAGCTCTGCGATTTAGGAAGTATGGGTGTAGGCCTGTAGGGCAATGGACTGGTGATTCAGGAAGCATGCTTGTTGGTCTCCCATTTCACAGGCCAGTGCTACACCTAGTGTCAAAATCACCCTATCGCCTCTTCCACCCCTACTCTTAAAACAAAACAAAAACAACCCTTCTGGACTAAAGGTTTGTTGAAACTATTACATCTCCACAAAATCTTTCATCTTTGATTTCATTTTATTGAGTTGAAAATGTACCAGACAGCTCTACAGGTAATTCTCCGGTTTTCTAACACTCCATATAGGGTCAGGAAAACACCACCACCTTCTTCCTCCCTCTAACTCCACCAAATATTTGCACAAGAAACAGAAATCAATATTCTGTATGATGTTAGAAATGGTAATGCTACAAACTGTTGTCCTGACAGCTCTGCATGATTTACTGCAGTGTAAGAGGAATATTTAGTTGCTTAACAGTTTTGCCCTCTATCAGTATGTATTCAGTCAAGATTATAATGCATTTTAACACACACACACACACACACACACTATTTACCTCATAACAAAACCAAATGGGTAACAAAACAAAACAAAAAACCCACAAGGACTCTTTGGAAAGATGCTGTAATACCTTTAAAAACAATCCTATCTCAAAGGTATAGTACTTAAAATAGCGAAGCTTTTGAATCTCTTTTCCAATTTATTAGCCTTGTGGATTTCCTTGGTATCCATTCAGACTTGCATAGTCTGTTCACTGAATTTTAGTCAACTTCTCCAAAGGGAATTTATGTAAAGATTTAATTGATCCTCTTTTTGCTCACATAGCAGCCCAGATCAATGCTTTACAAGGATCTTAGGCCTAAGCAGGAGGAAGGTGTTTTTATGTTTAAGCACACAAATGATATATTAAACCATAGTGGTGAGACACCAGGAGGGAGATTTGGACTTTACTCAATAAATAGAAATTTTAGGAATGATTTAAGCCTTTTACAAAGCATTGTAGAAAAAGTGGAAATGCTTTTTTTTTTTTTTTAAATGTTGTTTCCAGAAACATTTATTCAGTATTAGTTATGGACAAACCTTATTGAGTCACGGGTTCTCTTATGACGAGCATCTCAAAGGCTGGAGGAATTTATACATACCACCCAAACCTCCTATAAAAGAAGTTTGGAAATTCCACAAGGTCAGGATCTCATGTGAAATTTACAGTACTACTTGCTTCAGTTTGGGCCAGCCACAGAACAAAGCCTTCATCACAGTATTTCAGCATTTTCTCCAGCCCAAGTCAGAAGCCAAAAGTGCATAGGTCTATGAAAATGAAATATATATATATATTTTAAAAAGTGATAGCTGGCCTTTTTTGAACAGCAAGCCAGATTTATTTCAGATATAATTCAAATTTTAGGCTATAGATTCAGGAAGGTATTTATTTTATTGTCCTTCCTTACACAATAATAAAAGTTAATCTAACTTCATAAATTAATATATATTTAACAGCATAAAATGGATCTGGATTTTAACATCCTCTGAAAGATACACAATCTGTGTGCATGCACGTGCGTATATACATACAACCATATATGCAGATATACTATATATCTTACATGAACACCTATATTTAGGGCACGGGACTCAACTCACCCTGTTTGTGCAGGAAGGCAAGTGCACAAAAGGAAAAACAGATTAAAGCCAGGCTGAGAACCAGGCCCATAAAAGCCTCCAGAGACAACTTCTGCACCACTAGATATTTTAGCAAATTTGGCCTTGGAAACACAGCAGTGATAAATATGACCCAGAAATTCCAAACCAATTCTAACATTCATGCTATTTGTAATTTCATGCTAATGGTGTGATCAATTGTTCCATGTTTTCCCTCTAGAAGTGCTTGAGGCTTGGTTCACGGGTGTGGGAGCCGGGGAAATAATAAATTAAAAAAAACCTTAAGAACCATTAACAAGTCTTCTCAATTTAACCTATTAACCCTAAATCCAGCTCAAACAAGGGTGGCAACAATGAACATGTAATTATCAGTAGATGGAATTACCTGTCTGCTTATTTTAATATTTCCAGGTTGTTCTTATTAAATTTCCCCCTCCACACACACCTCCCAATTTTTGTTGCCTGGCTATGTGTTTTATGAAGTGGATGGATACGACCTCCATTGAGGTATTAAAGCATGACGGTTGAAGCTTCTGTGCTCTTGGAGATGAAAATTCCTAAACATCTTCGGGAATCTTCTCTGTATTATCTCATCTTCCTTACTTAGTGTCTTACAATAATAATAGGATTTACTTTTAATATGTCATGGAAGGACTCTCTCCCCTTACAAATTTCTTCATGTGCTATATTATTTCAGTAACTTTTCACTTAAATGCCCTTAAATGCATTTTGTCCTGCCTAATTCTGTTATTTCTTCTGCCTACCTTGGTTACTTTCTCTCACATACTACAATCATCTTCAGTGTTGCTCCTGTCTTGAGATCTCCCAGCTGAAATACCCTGTTTCTCAGTATGATTCTTGCCCTCTCCCTCCCTCTCTCTAACTGAGAGATTCTTCAGTTAGAGATTCTTCATCTGACAAAGCTTTCTTCTCCACTTATGGACATCACTAATGCAGCGACAATCTGCCCATTCGTTAACTACTTTAACAATTCTATTTCCATCAGCAGATTTCACTCATCAGCTATTAAAACAAAGGATTTCCAAAAAAACGTGAGGGCCCTTATATACTTCCTCATACTTTTCCCCAGCAAAAACTTCAGTGGAGATTTTCACTTGAATAAGGATTGAGGCCCTGATCAAGCAAGGCACGTAAGCACCTGTGTACCTAAGTGTTTTGCTGGACTGGGGCCTTAATCTCGCGGTAATTTATCTTGGTAAGGATGATGGTCAGAGAAATTGGTATGCACAAAACTTCCTCAACCGGAAGAGAAGTGTTGGCTCATTGCACTGGGAATGGGGTTCAGGGGACAAATGAGCTGTTGCCTGGTTTCACAGGGGGACCAAAATTTTACCCTTGTCTGTCTGTTTGGGGACCTTAGCATATAGTTCGGTGACTACTACTGAAATAATTGCAACTAATTCAGTGTAGACTCAGAACCTTTGAAAATCTGTGCAGTTGGATAACACATTCTGCCTCCTGCCACTGTGCTTTTCAATGCACTATGTGATCAGTTATCTGCAGCTTTATCAATTAAACATTCTGCCTTTGGTTCATTTACAATCTTAATATTTCAAAATAGTTTTAATTACATTTATTTCTTAAAGCTATACTAAGTGTGCCAGCCTCTAGAATAACAGTTTTACTTTTATCCATATGTCTCCTCCTACACTAAACCTTCATATGGGTGGCAGTCTGGAAAATGCCAAAGTTCTAAGGGTTAACTAGTAGGACTTGATCTTTCTTTTCAGTGGATGCCATCACTTAGTATGTTTTAAGCAAGAGCAACTTTCAAGGGCATGGGAGATCAAGGTAACATTATGAGACCTTAGTTAAAGTAATTAGACATTATTTTTCATACATTGTTCCAGCAACTAATATTTTCAAAACACTTTCATTGGTAACTTCTATAGCAAAAACAGAGCTTTTTTTAAAAAAAACTCATTCACATCCCGTGCTGCTATTGCATGTTATGTGATTTAAAATTAAAATGGGAGCAACAGAAAACTGGGTGAAAACATGGGAGCAACTAAAATATAAGAGATATGCGGAATACTGTAGCCAACATTT
Organism: Mauremys reevesii; assembly: GCF_016161935.1. Lineage (NCBI taxonomy): Eukaryota > Metazoa > Chordata > Testudines > Geoemydidae > Mauremys > Mauremys reevesii. Next base: position 56,292,381 of record NC_052633.1, on the reverse strand, counting down.
TGAAAAGCAGCCCATTATTCTGAAAATGTTGAGCATCCACAATTGAGACACTGTATCTAGGCTTGGCAAAAAACAATAACATTATGTAAATGTAAGTATCTGTCATTATCATCTCCATTGACTTCAATCAGTTTTGACACTGCAAATTTTGGAGGGCGGGGGGATTAAAATGTTGAAAACCAGGCCATATGCATAAGGGTAAGATACTGTCATCACTACCTGGATAGAACATCCAATGAAATGCAGTTGTGTGTGATTAATAACTGAAGATGGCAAAATTTGGACCTCTGAGTTTGTATTCCTAAGATTTTAGAAAGTCAAGTGAGTTGTATGCAAACTTCCTTGTATTCTAGCTTCCTCCGCTTCATCTATTACATTTCTGCATATAAACCAAAAATTCCCTAACCAAATAAATCAAAAAGTATTTAGGGAAAGCTACATTTAAAAAAACAAACCAAAAAAAAAAACACACACCACACTTTTGCAAAAATCAAAATTAGTACAAGCAGTAAACAAATTTTTGTTGAAATTTCAAACAAAAACAAATAGAACTTTTGAAACTTATTCCTAAGAACAGTAGCTCCCCATGACTTCTGAAGCAAATAGGAATAAGTTACAAAAGTTTCAAACCAGAATAAGTTTAAAAAAAGTTCTAAGAACAGTAGGTCCCTAGAGTTTTAAAACCCCTAGACTTCTGAAATCTAGGCCAAAATGTCTCCTAAAAACATATAAAATGGCACTTCATTTATAGAAAATACTAGAACTGGAGCCATTATAGCAGTCACTATATTCATCAGATCCACAATCCCATACAAATGCAATCTGTCTATTTTATATAGGTTTTAATACCACATTTGCCATCTTTCTATAGTGACCACACATCTGATCACATATTTGTTCTCTTATTCTCTATCCAAAGAAAGAATCTTCTGGAGTGGAATATCTTGTGTGTTCTTTTGTTTGTTTGTATCCTTTTTGTTGCTATGTGTTTACATTAGAGAAGGCAGAGTCAAAGAAATGTGCCTTTCCCTTGGAATGGAAAGTTTGTGAGAATCCTGAGATCCTGAAGCAGTTCATTCTACAGTATCAGACTATTTCTGCCTCCTGCAAAGATGAGCTTTACTCTTATTGTTGACAGTATGCCGAGAAGCAAAGTTGTCAATCATGGTCTTCATCATTCAATTTTAAACAGCCTTAAGCATCCTGGGCCCATGCAATAGAGCTCTTTGAAGACAAGGACTGAAATCTAACTAGATTCAAATTTCAATGGAAAGCCAATGTAGAGAGGGCAGGACTGAGGTGATGTGCTCATGAGATGTGATGGCTCACAGTAACCTGTGGTACTGAGGAGAAGCTGTGCAGCATTTTGTCCTAGTCAGAGTTTACTAAGTGTTGAACTTTTCATGCTCAGGTATATTGCACTGCTGTAATCTAGCCGAGGTGGTGAAGGCATGAATAAATGAAGCTTAGTCTTCATCCAGCAGGATGGGATGGACTCCCCTAGACCAGCGGTTCTCAACCAGGGTTCCGAGCCCCAGCACCTCCATGGGGCTGAAGCCAGGAGCAGAGCAACAGGGAGCCCCGAGCCCAGGCACTCCTCTCAGGTCAAAGGCCCTTCAACCCCACAGGCTGAAGCTCCAAGCTCCCACCCTGGCATTTCGTGGGGCTGAAGCCCGGCCCAGCCCCCACCTATGGCTGAAGTCCAGAGTCCTGAGCCATTCCCCTAGAGCTGAAGCCCCTAAAGCCTCGAGCCTGGTACCCAAACCCAGGAGCACTGAGCCCCTCACTGGGTCCTGGAGTTTTTAATAGTATGTTAGGGAAGGGCTCAGAAAGAAAAAGAGAACCCCTGTTCTAGACAACCACGCACTATCTTGATGTGAGGAGCGTAGCATCTCAGGAACCTGTAGTGATTTTCTAACTTCATCTGACCAAAAAAAAAAAAAAGGACTCAGAAAAGCACCAGATTAAATTGAAAGGGTTTCAGCAGGTTGAGAGTTGAGACGCACTGAGACAGTACAAAGAGAAGTCTTTCACATGTATATGCTACACTCGATCTCCGGATGGTTTCCTTTGTTATCCATCAGCAAAGAAAAAATCCTATCTTCATCTTTCACTTACTGTAATTTAATGAACTCATTAATAATGCAGCTAATAATAATGAGGTATTTTGTACTTGGATGAATGTATACTACAGATGAAACTCAGATATATACACATTCTTTTCCATTTTAGAGTTCACTACATGGATCCTTTGTCACAGTGCTAAAATGTCAAAAGACTATCTTCCATTCACCAGGATAACAAACATACATAAATCATGTATAAAAAAAGATCACACTATATCAAGACTGTCCACAGAAAACACCATGTTAACTATTTTTTTATATATAAATTCTTAATGTCGAGCAGGAAGGCCAATTTCTCATGAAGCACTTTGCCAGTGCTTCTTTCATACCACTGAAATACTGTAGCTTATTGAAACAAAATGAAAGCAATGTACTGCAGCTGACCAGGGAAGATTTTCACAGCAAGTCCAGCCATAGCTGATTATTTTAATGGAGGGAGATTTTTGTGGTGCCATGCAAGCACTAGGACATATTCTTATCTAGACTTCCCAAAATGTAGAAGAAAATTTGCATTTGGTTTGAGGAATGGGTGAAGGACAGATTTTTATGGGGATAATTATAACAACATTATTTTCCAGACACGGTATACAGCATGAAAAAAGGCAGTGTCCTTCTATGGTGCTGCTTTGTTTTTCTCCCCAAAACATGTTATAAATATTGTATTAACTAATCTCATCCCTATGAGCTACTAAGGGTTATCCCAATTTTACAATGGGGCAGCAAAGAGAGGTTGACTTGTCCAATATTGCAGTGAATCAGTGGCAGATTCATTAAGGATTAAAATGCATAAATTCCTGTGCGGTCACCTATGGACCATACTGGCTCATCCTCAAAACTGTCGTCTTATTTTAACCAAACATGTTAACTCATCCTTAATAATATACTGTTTAAACTGTATATTATCTATACATAAACATAGTCCTGAAGACTGATAGAAAGAATCAGAGGATTCCTATCCTCTGTTACTAACTAATGATCCATGCAGGTTGCTACATCTAACACATTAGTGAAATGAACAGACAGAATGTTTGATATATATCTAAGCCTGCATAGTCTGCACTGATAATAAATTTTGCTGAGCCATACACATAGTCTACACACAGAATACTGCCACTTTGGCTGTTCTTTTGATGTCATATACATGCTTGTTTTGTAATGGAGTAGTTTATAAACTCTCGTTTTTATCTGTAACCTACTTTGTTTGTAAGTGTTCAAATGTAAGGTTATTTTTAGTAGAAGTGTAGTTAGGAAGCTATCCCACTAACCTATGGTCCAAAACAAACAATTACTTGTTTTCCACTAGCATAATGAGTTTTTTAAACAGATTTTCAGAGCACAAGCTATCTGAAGTAAATAGTGCATGCCTGACATAAGTGGGGTTGAAAATTCCTGCTGTGAAAACCAATCCCTTAATACCTTTACATTTTTCTTTTTGGCATAACACCTTAATGTTAACTCTATCTTGTATACCTACTAATTTGCTTAATACATGAAATATGACAATTGTAGGAATACAGAATTACCTGAAGGTTTTAACATTTATAGGTAACTTGGAGGTACCATGTTTTATTTAAACCTGAGGTGATAGTTATCACCTGTGCTTAAAGATCCCTATGTTGTTTCAAAGCATGAGGCTGGTCACATTTGCTTTGGGTAATTAAATATTGCCTACCCAAAACTCCCTTGAAGTTTCAATTAGAGAAAATATTTGCATTTTCTCTTCAAATAAAACTATCATAGTGTGATAATAGGGTTGGAGAATCATCATGACATACCCCCATCGTTGGCTGTATCTTGGTGATGGACAAAGAATACACACTCACACAAGCACTCCTTTGTGGTCTGCTCCAGTGGCTTCATACAGATATTGATGTGACAAAGCAGCCTTGTGATACCCCACAACTGGGAGCTTTGGTGAAGAGAGACTAAAAGATTGGAAGAAATTGTATATGTTTTGAGATCTGAGAGAATCTAAGGAATTTCAAGAAAGCAGTTGCTCATTTAGGGCTGGTCTACACTGCGGGGGGGTCGATGTAAGATACTCAACTTCAGCTATGGGAATAGCGTAGCTGAAGTCGATGTATCGTATTTCAACATACCTCCCATCCTCACGGCACGGGATCGACGGCTGCGGCTCCCCCGTTGACTCCGCCTCTCGACCTGGTGGAGTTCCGGAGTCGACGGGAGCGTGTTCAGGGATCAATATATCGCCTCTAGATGAGACGCGATATATTGATCCCCGATAGGTCAATCACTATCCGCCGATCCGGAGGGTAGTCTGGTACCCTAAAACTTCCCTCCACTCCACCACCTTGCGTAGACAGGCAATGCCAGAAAAGCAGTTCCACTGCACAGGTTTTGTATAAAAGGAGCGGGAGGGGGAGCCAGACAGGCTCTGTAAGGGAACACTGCACCATCAACAGGGTGGTTCTCCAGGGCCGCCTGGGGGAGGGGGGCAAGTGGGGCAATTTGCCCCTGGTCCTGGGCCCCGCAGGGGCCCCCCACGAGAATATAGTAATCTATAATATTGCACTTTTTTTTATGGAAGGGGCCCCCAAAATTGCTTTGCCCCAGGCCCCCATAATTCTCTGGGTGGCCTTGTGGTTCTCTCCATAGTAACATATAGGGGGAGTTGTGAATAGGATGCAGAAGTGGCCACTGGATATCAAACTTTGTGGATTCAGTTGCCAAAACACTGTCTGAGGGAGGCTGAAGTTGCTACATCTCAGTCAGTGAAGTAATGGTAGAAATTTCACTGTACAGCTGCCCTGAGCTGTGAAATTCTATAACACAGGACATTACTCCATCATTAGCTTAAACAAAGGTCATTCATCCAACCATGTTTTGTGACATGATTTCCTAATTTCTCTGGTTATTTAAGTGCTTAAATATGGATATGGATGGCTAAATTTTAGCCACACAAATTATAAAATTTTAACCAATGGATTTTAGCAGGTGGTGAATATCTTTGTTGGTATTATTACTAGCCAGAGCTTTAAAAGAGAACTTTTAAAAGACAGCTATTTTCCAGGGATTTACATGTATATATTTATTCTTTGTGTGTGATCTCTATGATTAAAATTTTCCCTCTTGGTAGTGATTTTTCTAGCCAAACCCCATGGAAGTCTCTGTTCCTTTGAAAACCCCTTTGTTTGTTGACATTGAAAAAACTAAATGGTCCAGGGAATTTCAGACATTTATCAAAATGGGTAGATACAAATATGTTCCCATTACAGGTTGGTAGAAAGCTGAAAAGACTATATCGAATAAGAATATCATATCGTCTGCCTTTTGGTTCTTCAGAGTTTGGTGCATTTTCTTAAGACTATGCTGGAAGGTGATTATTCTAAACTTGAATGACTTCACAGCTACAATTTAAAAACTATTTTGCAAACATCAATTTTAGAAAAAAAATAACGGCATCACAAAAATAGTGTCATTTCTTTTTTTCCCCTCCCACAATTTAGGAAGACATAATTTATCTATTAAAATACATAATTTCTTAGTCAAACTACACAAAATCAGGACATCACATTAATTTGACCTCTTTTAAAAAGATACGCAGAACAGTTAGAACATTTGAAATAGAGCCCTCAGGGGAGAAGATGGGCAGTGAGGTGAAAAGGAAGTAAAAACTTCAACAGTCTTAATTCTCATGTACACTTCAGCAATGGAAAAATATGGCAAGTTATGCACCTTTTACCCAAACAAACAGCATAAAGAAACTTGTGTGTATAGGTTCTTATTTAATTTGAATTGGCTCTTTATCCTAGTTATGAGGTAAAATTACACTGAGAAACAACATACAAAACATGGGTCATGTTTATAAGAAATATAACACAGAAAGTGGAAAATCAGCATCGGTTAAAATAAACATGGCCCCACCTCCGTCATCATATCTGTTTTAACTTAAAAAATAATCAGGTCTGAGAAATCATGCCTACAGGTTAAGGTGGGGTTGTTAAAGCTGCTTCCATGTTAGAGTACTAAATACTGCAAAATAACAAAAACACACGAATTTTAGCCAACGACTAGTTGGGTTATGAGCTCAGTTTGAATGTTATTCTGTAAATTGATGGAAAACACAGTGATTTCTTTCATGTATAGTTGACATTTGTGAACAACAAGGCACCACCATGGTGGTTAATTTAAGCATTAACAGCCTTTGGCAGGAAAGACGGCCAGACCTGAATTCAGGCATTTATGACAGAATTTCTAAATGTAGGTTTTATTTTGTAATCCTATAAATGAACAGTCTTTCATGCAATGTTTTGACAAACCAAGGGAAAAATGCCAGGAAAAATCCAGCAGACAGTATGAGTCACATCTTTCGTAAGCCCTCTCAAGCATCTGCTGCTCTTGGACTATATGGATACAACTGAAGATGCAGGTACCTTTTCCAGTCAAAAAGTATTCCAAAGATCCCTACGCTGGTCGGAAAATGGAAGATAAAATATCTTGACTTCATGTTTCTTTCCATGTCAACCTCAATGCTTGCAACAGCTTTTCTCTTGCCACTTCTCCATAGTTAATTATGTAATCCTGAATTGCTCTCTGCATCATGACATGGAGGTGCCAAAGGTAAGGAGGGAGTCACAAATACTTAGAATATATCAATTTATTCTTTTGTTTGTTTGTTTTCCTGAAGCTACCTGGCTCCCTGCTTCTGATGGGAGCTGCTGGATGAATTTTTGGACATCAGGCCACTTTGTGGGGTTGGTTTGTTTTTTAATTTAAAAAAAGAGCTTGACATTAGGCACCATTTTTTTTAAATCTCAGCCAGTTGTGAAAGTTTGCCCATGTGTTTGAAGAGTATCATGTACCTTTATGGTACTATATAAATAAAACTGTTTTTGTTACTTTTACTATACATTTTAATTACTGTTAGAAGATTAATTAGTTTAACTAATTTCAATTGTGCTGCATTCATAGTCATTTTTCAATAGAATATTAGAGATATTCCATGACCAATATGATAATGATTTATGGTGCTATATTCTGTTGGGATAATATTTTAATTCCCATATATGAATATCAAATCATAGTTGCTATGGCATTTGGACTCCAAACATGGGGAGTTCCCTCGCAATGCAATGTAATAAAAGAGCCTAAAAACTCACATTAATACTATAAATAAAATGTGTTTACCTCATTTGTTATAAGCTGGCAAGCATTTTAACACTATAGGCTTTTTTTCAATGCCAGAATGTTGTCAGGCCTTTGAAAACTAAACACCTTGGGGCAGATTCATTCTTACTGGTTGCACGTATGGCTACATTGCACTTCTACAGAGATGGGCCTAAACCAAAACCCCAGATCTGAACATCCCTAAACTTTCAGAGATAAAAGACTAAATCCAAGTATATATTTTTTGTGGTTTGAGCCCATCTCTCACATACAGTTCATAAATGTTTAAAGTGATCCTTTGTGGGGAATGATGCTATATGAATAAAATATTATTTTTGCTGTTAAACCACAGTACAACAGTGCAAGCATTTTAAAAAGTCCTACCAGTTTGAGAGGTATTTACCAACTATGCTGATATTCCCTATTGTAAGCATAAGGGATATTTCAAGCTGTTTTCTAGTTGTACATACTGTATATAAAACTTCAGTGCCTCTCAAAACTAAAAGAGTTCAACAATTAGAGAAGAGCACCATTTTCAGGGCATGTGAAATGTTATCAAACAGTGGGAAACCAAGTTTAAAACATTATCCCTTGTTCTGTTAAGTACAGAATGGTATAAATTTTTCATATAGTGCTGTATCTGCGTGTGGATACAGTAATGCTAGAACTACTCCCAGGGACTTATTTGGCCCATAAACTTCAGATGATTTATCACAATAATTTGTAGAATAGCCAAAGTTGCACAAATAATAATTTACAAATTGTATTTCTTTATAACTGATGTTGAATTTTAAAATAACCACCTTTCTTTGTTTTTATTTGAGTCCTAATCCTCAGGTGTAGCTGAAAGAATACTGGTTCAATACAGCAACTTTATACACCCCTGATGCCAGCCACAAGCCGGCTTGGATGTCAGCAGAAGTTAGAGCAACCTCTGGGCTTTCCCTTCCTATCTACCTAAGGTGAAGGGATTCTCCCCTTTACTGGAGCCTTTTAATGCTGTTACAGCGCAAGAGAGACATTAGACACCTGAATTTGGCCATTCTGGTGCAGGTTTATATTTTATATTCCTCCTGCTCAGTAGCCAGGGGATGTGGAAAGCCATGAAGGGGGTTTGTAGACAATACAAGTGCTATGATTAAAGTGACCAGACAGCAAATGTGAAAAATTGGGACAGGGGTGAGAGGGATATAGGAGCCTATATAAGAAAAAGATCCAAAAATCAGGGCTGTCCCTATAAAATTGGGACATCTAGTCACCTTAGCTGTGATGCGTGCTCTCCCATTCCAAATAACAGTCTTTGTCCTCCACAAAAGTTGGCTGCTCTCCACGGAGGAATTGCTGTTGAACCACGAGAGGAGTTACAGAAAGTAAATGCTACTTAAAGAAGCATGCCAGATTGCTCTGTGGTACCCATCAGACAGGTGACATGGTGTAACCATAAAATGGCAGCCAACCGTAGCATAGCTACTATACTGCCTCTGCTGCCACCACTGTCTAGAAAACAGGTAGTTGTTAGTGAGTGAATGGGCCTAATCTGTGTTGGTTTTGAAATTTGTCTACCTCTGCTGAAAATTATATTCTGCAGGAACTGTATGGTAGTCAAGGATTTTTTAAAAAATATGTAACTGCATCCATACATTTCTCCACTAATAAGGCATACATTACTTCAACTCAAATTTGAGATTTCACTTGAATGTGTTTCTGCATCCCAGAAATGCCATATCACTAGATTACTGGATACTACTTGAGATATTAATGCCACCACAGAAAGTTCTTAGAAGCTGTATCTAATTACAAATTCCTGGTGACCATAAAAGTATTTCCAGGTGCTACATCTTGATCGCTTTTTGCTGGCCACCCTTTTGAAATGTTCATGTATGTAGTCAGTGCCAACTACACAAAATCCTTTAAAATATGAAACATTTGAAAATAAGCATAGTCAGCGGCGGCTCCAGGCACCAGTGCTCCAGGCTTTGGTGGCATGCCTGCAAGAGGTCCGCCGGTCCCGTGAATTCGGCAGCAATTCGGCGGTGGGTACGCCGAATCCGCAGGACTGGTGACCTCTCGCAGGCAAGCCACCAAAGGCAGCCTGCCTGCAGTGTCTGGGGCAGCAAAAAAGCTAGAGCCATCCCTGAGTGTAATATTGACAAAAAATCCTGACTCTCCAACTTTGTATATTTTACAGAGAAGATTTTTTTTATTATTATTTGCAAGATTATCTGCCAGACACATTGCTTAATATGGGTCTGGAGTCAGTCACTGCTGGAAATGGGCACCTGTGATCAAAGTAAACCAATAAAGATTATTGTTTATGGGCAACCGGACTTAATCACAAATTCTACTCAGAAAAAGAATCCCATAATGACATCAAGGTTGATTGGTTTTTCAAAGCACCATGTAAAATTAACAAAGAAGGATAGGATATACAGCAGGCAGTACCTACTGGAAGACACACTGATACCATGGTGATGGGCATCATATAGGAACCATAATAGCATAAAATAGTAAACTTGGGGGAGCATCAGAAGACTCTGGATTTAATATGATAGCTTCATGTCAGGTTTGAGGCATATGCCGGACTGTTATGGGGAAGCTTACACTGTTACTGTGTGTGTGCACCACCTCTCTGTCCTCTGTGGATAGAGGAAAGAGAGGAAGAAAATGCCAGGTGCAGAGAGAGCCAAGTGGCTTAGCAGAAGAGAATGAAGGGCACGCTATGACATCTTCAGTCCTTGGGGTTGAGGAAACAAAATTTTACTTTTGAGGATTCTGAGAGCTTTGTAGAAGATGAACTTCCTACAGGCATAATTCCCAAGAGGTGTAGTCAATCCTAGGTAAAATCAGGGTTGTAATATATATGCTATTGAATCAAAATCATTTTTAATATATATTAGTAAAAGATAAATCTATGGCAGTAAGTACTATAATCTGTTACTAGGAAAACCTTAATTGCAGAGAATTTATTTTTACATTAATAATTTAAAATATTGCTTGTGTGAATTAATGAATTCAAATAGCTAGATTATATCACTTCTATTACAGCAGATTGCGGCAGGTTCTCTACACATATACAAGATAAGATGAAGGGTTAAGTACTTTTGAGAAAAAGTAGATATTTCACTGCAGAACAAAGAGGGGGGAAAAACAGAAGCACAGCTTTTAGTTTATCTCTTGGAATAAAAACACTTGGCAATATTTTGTTTAGATGAAAGTAGTCTGACCTAAGACGTTGAGTCCACAAATGTGTTGTTAACAGATCAAACAAGGTAACATTGAAAAGAGTCAAACAAGATAATTTCTCATCAGTAATAAGAGGTTAGAGACTGTAGGTTTTTTACCATGCACGTCTCTAAAAGTGATTTTCACTCTGTTCTAACACAAAATGGCAGTGCAATATAGCAAATATAATGATAAAACCTGATATATTTCTCTTCTGCATGCAGAGGTGAAGTCGTATTTCTGAAGTGATAGCAGAAGCATTAAATATGGGTAAGAATGATGATCTTTTGGAGAAATAAATGGATGATTTAAATTGATTCTTCTATTTTTCTGTTCTTGAGAAAAGGTGTTCAGGGTTCTTCTAAAATATGTATAAATATAACTAAAATTTTCCCATAAAACAATAAAAATAGTAATGACATTCTTAGGTTGCAGCCAAACAAATTATATTTTGCCTTTTTTCAACAGCTCCTTCAAAATCAACAATGGAAAAATTGGACACTGGAGAGAAATACCATGTTCAGCATTTGGCAGTTCATTTACTTTTCAATGTGAACAATTATTCACACCTGACTTTGCCACAGATTCTTCCCTGCACTAACTTACCACAGACCAACTATCCATAGGAACTCTGCTGACATGCAACATGAATTTATTAACGTTCCTTGATATAGTCCCGTTTCAAAGAGGTCTAGATTAAAAAAAAATTAACTCACTGTTAATGTGTAGCAATAGGGTCCACGTGGACTAGTGGTGGCAACCTATGGCCTGCAGGCTGCATACTGCCCATCAGGGTAATCTGATTGTGGGCTGCGAGACATTTTGCTGATGTTGACCGTCTGCAGGCATGGCCCCCCCGCAGCTCCCAGTGGCTCGTCGCTTTCCGCGGCTCCTGTTGGCCAGGAAGGGTGAACCACGGCCACTGGGAGCTGCGGGGGGCCGTGCCTGCAGACAGTCTATGTCATGTGGCCCACAGGTTGCTGCTATTGACATAGACAGTCTGTCTGAGACAAGCTAGTACAAAGTAGATTCACATCCCAGCTTGCGGTGAATTAGATGTAAACAAACCCTTTGAAATAAGTATGTTCTAAAAAAAACCAGATTCACAGAGTAGCTATCTTCTCAGGAAGAATAGACTATCATCAGCACAATTTTTTTGCCATTAGCCCTTTTACTTCGCAGTTATGGCAGGAGTCTGTTTGGCTGTTCAGAGCCAGCATATGCACCCAGATCATCCTTCAGAGATCCATGCACAGAGGCGTACCTATGCTTATGGATCTCTCCCGTCCCATCCAGACTGGAAGTCATATGCTTCCACCGCACTTCCCCTCTGCCCTGACTCTCAGCAGGGTCCAGAACAAACAAGTGGGGAGGGTAAAAGACAGGGGCAGAGCCATATAATCCCTTCATCAAACTGGTGGAGTTAATGGAGCCAGGGGCTGATTTAACTTCTTTGAGAAGTTCTTTCTGTGTGGTAGGGTGACCAGATAGCAAGTGTGAAAAATCAGGATGTGGGAGGTAATAGGCACGTACATAAGATATAGCCCTGAATATTAGGGCAGTCCCTATAAAATCAGGACATCTGGTCACTCTACTGTGCTGTGGAAACCCCATTTCAAGGGAGTTCTTTGAACAATGACTGGGAGAGGAAGCATGATTGACAGGGAACCAAGAAAAACAGCAGGGGAGGGGTCTAGAAGCAGCATAATGAGAAGAGGACACTGAGAAGACAGCTCTGTGCTTCCAGCAAATCTTATTATACCTGTAGGTATAAGAGGCCAACTCTGCTGCAGAGGCTGCACAAGGAGATGGGTCATGGGGAACAAACTTTGCTCCCTTCCATCAACACAATGTGAGAACAATAAAGAGAATGCCCTGCAAGAGGTTGTAGCCCTTACTACTTTCCCTCTCCCTGGTGCTTTCTATTAGCAGTGTTTAGAACAGCTTCTTCCCTTTTCTTATATGGGTAGGGTCCTGGCTTTTAGAGGTTTTTTGTTTTTTTTTCTGTCACCTAGGTACCTTCACCCAAGAGAACTCCTGACTGTGCCTTCTACTTGGGAGTGCTGTCCATTGAGGAAAATCAACACCACTATTAGCTGACAAGGAGTGTAAAGCCCAGTACACTAGGGGACAATAAGGTGAATAAAACAAACACCAACAAAGGAGTACCACTCCCAAAACAACAGCATAACAGAGGGAATAGGATTTGGGGAAGGAACAGGTTAAGTTATTAATTAATAAGCATCTATAAATAAACAATTTCCTCACTTCCTACTATCCACTTACTCCCCCAAACCTAAGTTCCCTCCTGGCCACCTTTCTGAGGTATGCATCCAAGATTGTGTGTACTCAGCTGAAGTGTTGCTGCACTGGCAATTTAACAACAGTTACCTTCCTTTTTCTTCATCTTTGGCTAGATGGTCCTTTCATGCTTCCAACAGGGCTTGCTGGTTTGGAATCATCCTGTGGCTAGCTATTGGTAGCCATTGCAGAGCTAGGTTGCCTTTTTTTTTTTTGGCCTGATGTTGCTTGTTGTAGTGCTAGAACTGCCTAACCCATGCAGCTAGAGTCTCACAGTAGTGGAAGAACTCCTTTTAGAAGGAATAGAGAGTCCTGAGCTGTGCTGTCTCTCTCCTAGCTTCCAACCTGAAACTATACTTTCTTTCTTTTCTGTTTGTATAAAATAAGGCTGTCCCCTCACTGACAGATGTATGGCCCTGGCTTGTTATTGGTCTAGTGGACTGCTTGTCCAGAATACCCCCTGCAGAAGCCTCCCTATTGGGAGTTTCTATCTCCTTCTGTCCCCACCTCTAACTCCAAGATGCTTGAAATAGAGTCAGAGGGGTTTGGCAGCCATCTTAGTTACAGTCCTTTTAGTAAGGCAGTCTGGAGCTCCAAGAGCTGGTGAAATATATATTATAGAATCAGTAATTAAACAAAAATCATGTTGGTATAAAATAAAAGACAATTGGAGCCTTTGACCAAATCTGAAATCCAACCAAACCCAAAACTTTGAGTTTCATTAATGTGGTTAACACATTTCCTACCCCATCTACTGTTTTCTCACATCTCTGTGGTTTTGTTTCTTGCTGGAGCCAGTGTCAGAAAGTTCCAAAATATCATGAAAGAGACTGTTTTCTTGGTGTGACACTTCTATTCAGAAGCAGGAAGTATGTGTGATTGCCCAGGAGTAATCTGGCTTTCACTCTCCTTCAAGGAATATTCTGGAGACAGTGAAGGGACTCTCTCTCTCTCTCTCTCTGGTGGAGAGGAGACTAACAAGCTCTTCTAGGCCTGTTCAGCTCTAATGAAGTGCACCTGGAAGACTTGTTCTGCCTAGCGGGGGAGGTGCTTAAAAGGGAGAAACCTGCCACAGGAAGGAGCAGTGAACAGGAGGTGGGTGGTTCCACCTCAGTGGATGTTAAAAATAGAAACAGGTCAGCTGAGAAGGAGATAGTCATAGGCCTTGCTGCTCCTGAAGCTGTATGCCCCAAGAGGAGGGTTTGAAGATAGGGTCTATTACCCCTTAGTGAAACCTGATAAACCAAGCTCAGAGGTGAATCCAGAAATCCTTCCTGAGAGATATGCTCCTTTGCCTTTCTTTGTTTTCCTTTAGAAGGGAGAGGACCTTTCTTTTGTCTATTTGTTTGACTCAGCGACGCTCTGATGTGCTATGAACTATGGGAAAAGACAGTATAAATGACTGGCAGTGAGGTCTGCAGGGGGTTTGAGGGAGACCCTGCTCCTCTAAAGGGCCCCAGCAGATGGATAGTTCAAATAAAGTTTCAATAAGAATCAAAATGTTTAGAGGCTTATCTGAACCTCTGGACCTTTTGATGACTGCCTATTACTTGGTATAAGAAAAACAAAATTTTCATAGTTTCCTGTGCTGCTTAGACAACCTCCTCTGTTCTCTAACTGCCTCCCCCACCAAAAAAAAAAAAAAACCAACCTCTTAAGCATAAGAAATGCAATAGTGCCTGGAAATAAATACCTGAGAGCTACACTTGGCCATGTAAATATTCATCAGTCACCACCACCTGACTGAAGTCATAGCATCCATGCTACCTTAATTCCTCTCCTTAAAATTTTAAAAATATATATGCAAAGATCAAAACAATAAATGATTACGGGATTATAAAATTACATTTCTTATCTGAGGAATCCATTTCTAATTATCTAATAATTCATTATTTTGACCTTTGCCTTAATGGTAGCAGAGTCATGGTCCTTTCCTATTGCTTCCCCAAGAGCCTTTCCTCTCAGAGAGAGAGAGAGATGTCACTCCATGCTACTCTTCTACATGTCTCCACTGTCCTCAACCCCAAGTCAGTGTAGCTCCTAGCCACCTGCCCCATCCCATGATTCACTCCAAGCCACTTCTTGGCAGGGTGACCAGACATCCCAATATTAGGGGCTTTGTCTTATATAGGGAACTATACTTCCCTCGACCCCAAAGAGACAAAGTGTGCCAATTTTTCACACTTGCTATCTGGTCACCCTACCTCTTAGACTCCTGTCCTGCCATATTCCCCCCGTCTCTGACTACAATCCATGCCTCACCCCCGGTTCTCAGCACAGCAATAGATAGTTCACAGTTTGGAGTCAGAAGGAGGTAGGGTGACCAGGTGTCTGGATTTCGACCGGAACACCTGGTCGAAAAAGGATCCTGATAACTCCGTTCAGCACCACCGACTGGGCCATTAAAAGTCTGGGCAGCGGTGCTGCAGAGCTAAGGCAGGCTACTCCCTACCTGTCCGGGCTCCGCGCTGTGCCCTGGAAGCAGCCAGTAGGTCTGGCTTCTAGGCAGGGGGGCTATGGGGCTCCGCGTGCTACCCCCACCCTGAGCACCGGCTCCGCACTCCCACTGGTCGGGAACCACAGCCAATGGGAGCTGCGGGGGCAGTGCCCGTGGGCAAGAGCAGCGCGAAGAGCTGCCTGCCGCGCGCGCCTCCACCTGGGAGCTGGACCTGCTGTCTGCTTCCAGGGCACAGCGCTGTGCCAGGACAAGTAGGAAGCCTGCCTTGTGCCCTCGCCGAGCCGCTGCCTGGGAGCTGTCTGAGGCAAGCCCACACCCTAACCTTGAGCCCCAACCCCCTGTCATAGTCTGGAGCCCCCTCTTGCACCCCAAGCCCCTCATCCCCAGCCCCACCCCAGAGCCTGCACCCCAAGACAGAGCCCTTAACCCCCCCTGCACCCAAACCCGCTGCCCAAGCCCAGAGCCACCTGCCACACCCTGAATCCCTCTGCCCCACCCCCGAGCCTGGAGCCCCCTCCTGCACCCCAAGCCTCTCATCCCCAGCCTGAACCCAGAGCCCACGCCCCCAGACGGAGCCCTCACCCCCCTGCACCCTGACCCCCTGACTCAACTTGCAGGCCCTTCCACACCCTGAACCCCTCATCCCCAGCCCAGAGCCCGCACCCCCAGTTAGAGCCCTCCGCAGTTCCCACACCCCAACCTCCTGCCCCATCCCAGTGAAAGTGAGTGGGGGTAGGGGAAAGTGAACCACCAAGGGATGGGGAATGTAGTGCCTCAGGGAAGGAGTGTGGTAATGGTGTTCAGTTTTGTGCGATTAGAAAGTTTGCAACCCTAGTAGGAGGTAATGTATATTTTTTAAATATTTGTATGTGCCGGACTGGCCCATTCCCCTGTTAAAAGCAAATGGGAGGGAACTTTATGTGACAATTTCTCCACTGAATTCATCACAGCAATTACTTCAAAGCATCTGAATGGAAGAGGGGAGAAAATGATATGGAGTTTGTCCCCATATGGAAGAGCTGCTCCCAAGACTGGTGTATCTTAGGGGATTCATAGAACTCCGCAGCACAGCTCTGTTGGAGTTAGGACAACTAGGGAGCCCTAACTAGACACAGTAGCTCTTGGAAACCCCCGGTTTCTCTGTGTACACATTAATTTAGCCTAAGGCTACATTAATTTTTCCAGCTAAGTACCTTGGAGCAGCAGGGAGGTGCTTCCCCCATCCATCAAACCACCCCTAACTCTGGTTACAACTCTCTTGCTGTGTGGACACTGGCTTGCATATACCTGTTCTAGGGTAGTGAGGATAGGACGCAAGTATCTGAGCCCCCATTCAGCATGAGGAGAGGAGGCTTTCACATGGAGGACCCTTGTAGATTAGATTAGAAAGGAAAGGATGATCTGTCCTTATTGTATTTGTATAACATTGAAAGTTTATACACCTAGAACAATTCTTTATATCTTTTAGCTCCCCTCGTAAATAACTTTTTTAAATACTAAAGGGCAATTTTCCTCTGCAAGGCCAATAAATAAACAAACAAAACAAATTTTGGACTTTCACCCAGCCTCCCAGGAAATCTCTGGCTTGAAATAAAATGTAGCATAAAAATTTAAGAATGATTATGTTGATTGGGAGGGAATATAATATTTGGTCTTACTGAACTTACTCTAAGTATCTTTAAATAGTTCAATGAAGTTTTATTAAAGACAATGTGACCTTTCTACTAACAAAAATGTCTTGCTCATATTAATTTCCAGTTTTCTTGGGAATGGTAATCTCACACTTAATTCACTTGTTAGCACTTGTTCATTGGTAGCCAGTGTGGGGTTTCCTTTTTTTTTTCTTTTTTACCAGGGAACATTTCCATTTTGGAAAGTGCTCTTTAATTTGAAGAACGATTGGTACAGCATCATCTGCATTATGAATCAGAGTGTAAACTCCTGCATTAGCAAATCTGTGTCTGTGCAAAGAAACAATGAGCAATGACACACTCCTTTATTAAAACACCACCCTATCACAGGAAATGTTCTATTGTTCTTATTTGCTGACCAATGGCAGAGTTAAAAAGAAATACACTTTCAAGATTTATAATCACTATTTATAAGAAAAGTGATAGAATTTGTTGAGTGTCCTGCTTTCAGGCCCTAAAGGCGTCATTGAACTGTTTAATTTTTATTGGCATTCCTCCTGCTGTGCTCTGGCACTTTACATGGAACACAGGTTGAACTTTACATCCAAGACAGACTAATTGCTGCACTATGAACCTTGTTGGTTTCAGACTCTCTGCCAGAATATCTCACACCCTTTATGACAACAAGGTCATGGAATAAAAGAGATGGCAGTGTTTCAGATCTAGTGACACTGATTAACATTGCACAGCCCCCACATGAGCTTGTCATCAGGTTACCCTTTAAGTCTGCAGAATACACAGACACATTTACATGCTACAAAGGTGAGATCAGCTCAAAAGACCATTGAAGCTAGTAGCTAGGGGACACTGCACTGCTATGAATTGTAAGTCTAGATACACCTCAATAATACTTCCTCAAAGCTTTCTTTGTTTTCATTGTTTTCAATTAAATGTCTGAAATAAAGGACATCAATAGTTTTTCTGAAGAAGAGGTACACTGCAAATTTGAAAGCACTAAACTCGATGGGATATTTAACAGAAAGATTGCAACTTTCCAACACTGGGCCTTTTCCGATTGAAGGAGGAAGGATGGGATGCATGTCATATGAAAGTGACAATTTTACTATTAACAACAGTTAAACTATCTGTTCAAATAGCTGGTGTTTCACATTTGTGACATTTTTAAATGACACATGTCTCTTTTGTAAAGCTGTGGCAGAGGTGCCAGGAGTCAGTCCTGGTTAAAATTGGAATCTGGGACATAGGACCCCCAGAAATGTTAAACTGTTGGGGCGGAATGTGTGGCAGTAAAAAGTGGAAACAACCTTCTCTTTGCCAGGGACACCTCAGGGGACAAGGGCCATTCAAGCATTGAACATGGTACAGAACAAAGCAATCCAAGGAAAGCTACACGGTGCATCCTTTGAACAATTTTCAGCAGTTTTCTTTATAACTCTGATCACAACGGTGGGGCTTACTGTTTATGAAAGACCACATGCACACCTGCAAATACTTGTCTTCAACATCTGCTTTGTTGTTTGTCATTAACACAAGCTGGGTACGGCAGGGAGGAAGCTTGTCTGAGTTCAGGAGAGAGCTACCAAGTTACAATCATAATACTCCAAAGTACTTCAAAACTGTCCATCCCCACTGTAAAAGTAGTGGTGACAGAAACCTTCCTGGGGATTAATTCCTCTGGGATGTAATGGGCCTCATAGTATAATTTGCACATTTCTGTATCAGCTGAGATGAATGTGTCCCAAAGTGCCTTATCTAAATGGACTATCATTCTTGGTGGACAAGTTGAATTTGGGTAATCAAAAGTAAGTGTTGGTGTGTCAGCCTTTTAGTCTGTAACATAACAGAATGCTCTGTACATGGTAAAATGTCTGAAGAAGATATGATCACATTTTAAATTGAAAACATAGTAAATAAGATAAAGTGAAAACATAGTAAATAGCATAGAGGGAAACAGGAAACCATTCTACAATATATAGAAGCAAGAGGAAGACCAAGGACAGGGTAGCCCTCTTACTCAATCAGGGGGGGTGAGGGAATTTTAAGATAAAATGAGGAAAGGGCAGAGATGTTAAATGACTTCTTTGTTTCAGTTTTCACCAGGAAGATTGGTGGTGATTGGATTACTAATATAGTGAATGCCAGTGAAAATGAAGTACAGTCAGAGGCTAAAAGAGGAAAAGAACAAATTAAAAATTACATAGACAAATTAGATGTCTTCAAGTCACCAGGGCCTCCATCATTGGAGATTTTTAAGAGCAGGTTAGACAAACACCTGTCAGGAATGGTCTAGATCAGGGGTCAGCAACCTCTGGCACGCAGCTCACCAGGGTAAGCACCCTGGCGGGCCAGGCCAGTTTGTTATCTTCCACATCAGCAGGTTCAGCCAACCGCAGCTCTCACTGGCCGCGGTTTGCCGTCCCAAGCCAATGCTGGAGGCGGGAAGCTGCAGCCAGCACATCCCTCGGCCCGTGGCGTTTCCCGCCATCCCCATTGGCCTGGGACGATGAACCGCGGCCAGTGGGAGCCGCGGTCCGCCGAACCTGCCGACGTGGCAGATAAACAAACTGGTGCTTACCCTGGCGAGCTGCGTGCCAGAGGTTGCCAACCCCTAGTCTAGATAATACGTAGTCCTGCCATGAGTGCAGGAGACCAAACTAGATGACCTCTCAAGGTCCCTTCCAGTCCTATGATTCTATGATTTCTAGAAAATAATATTTCTGTATTAAATATATTTCTGTATTTTTTCCTGTAATGTCCAGTACAATCCTACATATAATATTGCATTTTCCGTCCAGTCAGTATATTGTTCAAGATATTGTCTTCCGATAAAGCCTTCAATGCACATGATTCTGCAGTAATAAAAAAGGTAAACCAAGCAGTTCATAGTCTGGATATTTTTATGCCTAAGATTCATTGCAAGATCAGAGTTTGAGATCAGTATTTCTAAAACACTAGTGATTGGGTCATTTTTTATTATATTTATATATTTTGTAAATTAACATTTTTTTCCCGTGGCTCTCAAGCCAGTTTTCATAATCTCTCAATTCTTCTTTCTCCACTTTTCCTTTTTGCTGATTCCCAGACTTACAGAACTGGTAAGAAGTGAATCCTGTGCACACCGTCAACACCCTTCTGCTACTCTCCAAACTTCACTGTGCACCTCAGTTCTCAAGTCACCTCTTTTGAGGCAATAAAAGTTTCTTGCTCTTCTGATGATACTGAAATATTCCCACTCAATGCCATCCAATGGTAATGCAATACTTTGTTTCTCACCTGGGGCTATATTTATCCGCTTTATATAATGGAGATACACAAGGTATGATTATGGCCTCCGGTTTCTTACTGCATCTCCAGCCTCTAATTCACTCATAAGAACTGTGCTTTTTTACATCAACTGCACCCACCCTCTGACTCACTATTCTGTGGGCCAAATATTTCACTGCCATGCTCCTTTTGTAATTTTACACGTCGGGGTATAAACTGCTACCCATCTCGTTACATAGATGTAAATGAGTACACAAGGTTCAAGGCAGTAGATAATCTCTGCTCTTTGCATGTGTAGAATCTGTCAAAAACGAGATGTGTGTTATGTTGATGCTTGCCAAATATGAACATTGTTCTAGAGACGGTTGGTACAATCAGCTAGGGATGGTTGATACAGATGTCCTGTATCCTGAAAAATGTCATAAACAAGAGGAATATAAATATGAGCAGAATTGAGCTCACAGTTTGGGACATACTGAAATGTAACTGCTGCAAAACTGTTCTACAGATTGGTAATGTGTGAACCTGTTTGCTTGTGCTGATTTATCTATGTTTAATAAACTGAGGGAGCTGAGTTATCTGACACCTTGTTAATCGATAATTTGCATTGAACCACTACCAGGTCAAAAATCCCAAATACGCTTACATACTTTGTGAAATCAGGGCTTAGATCAGCATCAGTTTGACCCTCAAGAGCAAAGAAATGACCTAAAAAACACTTAAGATCATTTTCCTACCTGTGAATGATCTTCCTTCTACTCAGTGTCAAAATTGTTCCCTTGTGAATTAATAGCTTTGCTAAATTTGAACAAATTAAAATAAACTATAAAGACAAAGAAATGTACAGGAAAATAGCTGAATGTCCTCCACTGGCACCTCTGATAAATTCAGTATTTTTTTTTAATTAACCTGGTGCACTCTGCTGCATCTCCTTCTGCTAAATAAGGTCAAACGACAGTGCAAGAGCAGCAGTACGACCCATTGCTGATGCTGCAGAACTTAAAGTGAGTAGCTCATCTGCAACTTAAATTTCCTACAGGGGTTGTCTGTGTGTGTGCGTGCACATGTGCCTGCCCAAAGACTGAATACAAGCTGAATACAATGGGAAGCTGTTGGTCAACCACCTCAGGTGTTGCAGTTGGAAGAATAAAGACCATTAGGTTCTATGTAAGAGCTGTAACAGAAAGCTCTTTGTGAAAGAGAGAAATAGATGCAAGATCCAGTTAATGTTTTTGAATGTCACCATCCAAACTGTGGAATGATGGAGGTCCTGGAACTGTGTGAAACTAAGAGGTTTCGGATGGGGTTTACTTTGAATTTTTGGGGTTCTTTACTCAACCTAACTGGGGTATCACGAATTGCATGCACAGAGAATAGAGATTAGATTGAGCAGAAGTTCTGGTAAATTCAGATAAGGGGTTTGGATTCAGACCATCTCTTACTGAGCTGATATTTTAATATTTTGGATCCATTTTTAGAGAATAAAAATTGAAAAATATTCATAATTAAGTTGTATGGTGATTTTATCTCATCCCATTCACCTATGAATTCTATTCATTGCATTTTAAAATGGAAAAAATCTAATCTACATTATGGAATAATAATAGGCTGTAAAATGTATTTTCGTAAAATAAAGCCATCTTAAAGCACAGAAGCACCAAAAAGCATCATTAGGCAGATAACCTCAGATCCTAAATACAGGTCTATAAATAGAAAACCCATGAGAATTAAGCATCTTCTTATCCAGATACCATTTGAATGCAGTACTTCGAAGGCTTGTTTCCCAGAGGCAATTGTCACCTACAGATTCTCTGATAATAACAGCAAATCAGCCATAGATAGTGGGTGTGAATCAGAAGCAAGAGCGTGGTTACAGCATTTTGATCTTATGCTAAGTATCCATGTAAAGGCCACAGGGATGAATAGTAACTATCCTCTTGTAAAATTATTTTTTTGGATAAAGGTATAAATGTCACAAGGAGGTGGAGATTAATCTTCCCTTTTCATTTCTGGTTCAGGGTATAATTAGGATGGAAGGATCCATAAAAGAGTTAAGAATATTATGATAATTTAGGGCTAAATGGTGGCTTTATCACATTCCTTTAGCCAGGGTATTGTTTAGCTGCACTGCACTCCCAGGAACGGACAGGAAACAGATTATGAACCAGAGTCACAGTCTGGTCCCTGGTTCTCCCCTTTTCTTGATGGGTCAAGTCAGGGAAGAGTAATTTACACCAAACCTACAACAAGAACACACCCTTTCCCCTGTACCTTTAGTGGCCTTGCAGAGTTGCTCTCCTTCCCATGTGAGATTCACAATCTGGCGCTAACCACTGTAACTGCAATATACTTAGGGGAGATGAGAGCAGAGGAAGAGAAAATGATGACTGTCCAATATACCAATATATCTGATATCCCTCCAACGGGGAAGATGTTATAATGCCACCCTCCAACAATGAGTAAATAGGATAGAACATGGCTAAGATACCGATGGGGAATGGAGGTGCACATAGAGAGAGAAAAGAAAAGAAGAGCAGTAATAAGATGGCAAGAGAAGATTTGATTACCCTTGTCTTTGAGCTGTCAGCTACTAACTTACGAAGGCAAAAATCAGATCCCTGAAGTAAACTAGCTAAGCTAAAAAGCATCTATAAAATATCTTCTAAGAAATTTGTTTTTAAAGAGCCTAAAATAAAAGGTTCCATTCTTGTACCAGCTCCTTACCCCAAAGCTAATTCAACTTTATTTCATGCCAAATAAAAGCTATCCGAATCACATAATAAAATGTTATGGCTGCTGGCACAATTAATTAGAGATTGAGGAGAGTGCAACTTTCACCTCAGACAGGGGTGTCACTAAGAAAGAAAAGCTGTTAAAATATTGTGAGTGAACATACCTAACGGAATGAATACAGAAAATAAGAAATAATGAAAAAGTATTAATTTACCAGAATCAGGAATGGGCACTTGTTAAAATAAATGTTCTTGGAAGTATATCTTTAATACTGACATAAGCACCAGTCCACTGCACTATAAATGGTGCTAAGACATTACATTGTGGAGACAGTGAATCAGCTTTTCAGATGACAGATCATCCTACTTGTGATGTTATATGATGATCAGGGCCGGCTCCAGGCTTTTTGCTGCCCCAAGCAAAAAAAAAAAAAAAGCTGGAGTGCCACCCCTACAAAAGTGTCGCCCCACGCAAATGCGAACGCTGGTGCCTAGAGCAGGCCCTGATGATGATTGTGAGAAACATGGCGCCGCCTTCATGGGCCAATTAAATTGCAGGGATCAAATCATTGTCTCTACTTATGGACAATAAATACCTATATTTTGGGGAAAATGAGGAGTCCTTGTGGCACCTTAGAGACTAACAAATTTATTTGGGCATAAGCTTTTGTGGGCTATAACCCAGTTCATCAGATGCATGGAGTGAAAAATACAGTAAGCAGGTATAAATATACAGTCCAAAAAAGATGGGAGTTGCCTTACCGCGGTGTGGGGGGGGAGGTGTCAGTGCTAATGAGGACAATTCACTTAAGGTGGATGTGGCACATTCCCAATGGTTGACAAGAAGGGGTGAATATCAACAGAGGGAGATAGCCCAGTGTTGGCTGCAGGGGTGGCTCTCAAAGCTATTACATATGCACAGAGGGCTTTGCTCTGACCTCAGATGCCAGGGAGATTTTTATTTAAGGTAGCAGGAAGACCAGTGCAAATAGTCTCTCACATATAACACGCCCTGTCTTCTTTCATATCACGAACATGTTGCCATATAAATAGATACGTGTGCAGAACGTGGAAGGACAAGACAATGAAAGAGAAAAAAATAGGAACAGTATTGGACAAACAAGTTCCCCATATTTACCCTGACAGACACGCAAGTTCCACCACTGAAGTGATAGGCAAAAATGGAACCTAAAAAATGCATAATCTTTGTTTAGATCACACTTTGAAGTCTAAATGTGCCTCCTCCACTCCTTCTTTCCATCAGTCATTCCCCCACTCACTGCCAAATCCCAAACACTTTTAAGAAATATTAAGTTTACAGTTGCGGTATAACTATAGTGTAATTACAGCCTCTGTATAATAGGGCTCGATCCTGCAACTCCTTATGTAAGTGAGTAATCCCATTGTGTGAGTGTTTTCTTTAAAGTGTAACCTTTATTAAATTTGATCTTTGAGAGTTATATATTATTAATCCAGACCCATATTAGGAGTTCCTAAAATTTGAACTATTAAATTAAACTTTGTTTTTAGCAATTATACGCCAAGGGTTAAACTCCACCCTGGTATAACTGCACTAGTTTCAGTGATGTCACACCGAAGGTGAATTTGGTCTGGAAGCTATAAAACAGGAATTTGTTGTTGTTGTTGCATAGGTGCTATTTAACATATAAGACCATCCCCTGAAATGTGCTTTATTTTCTGATTTTATACATAGCTCATATACACAATAAAAGAAAATTAATATAATAAAATATTGAAAGTCAGCAGACCCAGGGAAAATAGTTGGTGAATAAAGGGGAATTAAATCATAATGAATACTTTTTTTCTTTAAAAAATCAATGTTTAAAGTTTTCCTGTAGGGAAATCACATTCATGATAATCATTTCACAATATCATTATTCATATTTTGGTGCTTCCAAATACCTCAGTCAGTATCAGCAAGGGCTCCATTGAGCCAGCTGTTATATAAACATGTAGATAAATAGCGTCTCTTCCAAATAATTTACAATCTAATTTGCATGACAGTTTTCATTCAGAAACACCCAAAGGTTACTATGAACTTCACCAGATTTACAAACTATAACCCCAAATCAAAGCTCTATGCAAGCAAAACTCTTCAGCCATTATAGCACTGTTGAAGAATCAGGACCTATGGTCCCATTGATAAGAATCAGATAAGAAATAAAAGAACTCTAAAGTCTTATTCCAGTACTGTGTTGCCTTGCATCCAATGTAAGCAGGAATTTTACAAAACAAATAAAAAATCATAATATGAGTTAAAACATTCCAAGACATTTGCAAAAACAGATACGCTAGCCTGATAAGACAAGCCAACATAATGTTGATATCAAAGAAAATAAAGCAGTTTATAAGAACAATTGTTTTAAAATCCATTCTCCTCAAGAAAATCAGATTACACAAATGATTTCACATTTTGTACAATTTTTACTAGCAGCCATTCTTCTAAATATCTTCCTTTGGTCCTTAGGCAGAGATACTCACCAGAACAGCTCTCAACTAATGACATTGTCTTGTTGCTTTCAAATCTGAATTGGTTATTTTAAATCTTCCCTCCAACAACTAGAAAAATATAAACCTCTTAAAATCAGAGCTTTCCTGGAGGATACTGCAAAGGGCCATACACTTCTTGAAATTCCCGTACTACCAGCAATATCAACAGCAAATCCACCAGTGATACATTACAGCATACAATCCTAAATAAATAGTGATAATAATAATTAGTACTTATAAAGAGGTTTACAAGTGCAAGGACTGTATAGACATCACCTATTTATTTAGGAGCAGATTGCAAACCTCTTATTCAAACTGTTGAGCAGTTATTCTCATGTCTAGTTGAACTGAAGTCAATGGAACTACTTGTGTATGCAACTGTTCACCAGTCTGAGTAAGTGGTTTGCAGGCTAATCCTCAGGACTCATTACACCCCTTTGAACTAGATATTATTACATTTTACATTGCATTAAAAAGCCATCTGACTTGAGAAATTCATGAGACATTTAATAACAGGCTATGAATAAGAATAGTATTGTCTAACTGAGGTACCTCAAAGGGCCAGAGAGAAATATAAGACTTCTTCTATATATCTACTATAACTGTGACTAGTACAGTAGATTAGTGCTGTTACAGTAGAAACCATTACAAATATGAACATTTGCCAATCATTATCACAGTTACTCCATATTGTAAATATGGGGAAAACTGACAATTTCAGGTACCATTATATGTAGTAACAAAGGTCAACTGCTATATTAAATGCAACCACCAAAGTCTCAATTTTCTCAGACAGTAAGTCAACCAATATACATTCTCTTTAAAATAATTTTAAAAAGAATGCAATGTGAACACCTGGATCACTAAACCAGTCTCACCATGAAGTTATGGACAAACACCTTAGACTCTCCAGTCTATCTTGCCACACAGACAAACTGGACTTTGTGATAAAATGTGACTTATACCAAAAATCACATCACATTTAGGTTGATTCCAGTCCCAAGAGACCAATCACTTACCACAGATCAATTGGTACTCTATATCTTACACTAAAGACAAAAACTAACTAAAGATTTATTAGTTAAGAAAAGGAAATGAGAGTTTTTAAGAGGTTAAAGCAGGTAAAATATATGCACAGGTGAATCACAGTTTGTAATTCCAAATGGTGGCAAAGATGTAATAAACTGTCATTTTCCCAAAAGTCTTTTCAGGGTACCCAGATTATATCTGGGGATCTCTGCTTTGCGTCTGGTACACGTCCCTGTAAGAGTCCAAATAGCCCAGAGATAAAGGACCTTTCCTTGAATCTATACTTAAAGCGTCTTCTCACAGAAAACAAAATGACAGTGTCACTACCCACATGGGCTTTTCCTTTGATGTCAGAGGTTGAGGAATGCATTTTGAGTCTTTGACCTCCGATCATCACACACTTGCTTTGAAATTAGCACTTTTCTGTTAAAGTAATTTGCATTTCACAAGGCTTCTTTCTCCTTTGACGGGTTATTTAGTCACAGGAGCATATGTTTGCTATTACATTATAATGACATACAGATAAATAAAACAATGCAAGTAACATCCCACTAGTTTTCATGACGTTTAAACACCAAAAACACTCTTATACATTTTAAAATCACTTTGATCTATACTAATACACAAGTGAATTGGCCTGGGGCTCTGGCATGAGCTGGCACCTGGTCTGCCAGGGTCAGACTGGGAAACTTGAACAAATTTCCAGTAAATAAGAGAAGGCTGGCTCTTCCCAGGCTCTGTGTTGATACCGTAGTTTGTTAGGCAGGAGTTATGATTGACTAGCTCAGAGCAAACCATGACATAATATGGATAAACATAGTAACACACATCAGTTTCCTCTAGGCCTTATTAACAATGATGACAAGGAACACTGTGGCTCAGAGATTAAAGATAACTATGCTTGACACCATGATGTTTACTTACTTACTTATGAAAAATATGGATCCTTGGCTGGAATTTTTCCCTCCTACATGCAATAATTTTCCCCTAGGTATACCTCTTTCTATATTTATAAACAAATGTGGGAAGGAAACATGATCTATGGCATACTGGTTCTAAAGTGACCCATTTATGACTTTCATTAAAATGCAGGCTAAATTTGATATCCCCAGGTAATACTTCCAAGGCTCTCTCTATGTTAAGGTTTTTTTATTTAAACAAACAAAAACAGATTTCCTAAAAGCTTACTGATTTTATCTTTCATTAAAATTAAAATAAAATAAGGTGGACAAAAGGGATGATGTTTTATTCCTCAGTGTACTCTATTACTTCTTATAATGCATCTATTTCATAATCTCAGGAATCCTAATGAGAAAGTTAGAAATCCTTCCTTTGCTGAATATACAAAATCTAGGGCATGCAAGATAAAAAATCCATCATATACAACTTACTCCTGACTTACTTGATGAAAACTTTTTACTTTCCTGTTAAATTGTATTCATGCTGGGCTAGATTCACCCCGATTTTGTGATCTTTCGAGATTACCCTGGTGGTAGAAAGTCACACAGAAAGAACAGTTCCTTTTGCACTACGTGGCTATAAAGAATGTTACCAAAATAAAACAAAAAAAAATGGATGACACTGATTGGGAGGTTGATGTTGTCAGGGAACTGAAGTATGTGCAGAATTATTAAGGCATAAGTGAACAGTACACAGATAAAACAATGGGGAAATAAAGCAATGCATCATGTTGTGCAGGGTCTCTCCCATAATAATCCCCTCTTCAATAATTAAACCTCATTATTTTGAACTGAAATTTAACATAGAAATTTAACACATTGATTACTGCAGAATACCTCAATTCAGGAACTGCTCTGATTACTAATAAAAATTAGCACTGAACTTTTGAGTGCGTATTCATTAAATCTAAAGTGGCTTCATTAGCACACCTCTTTCTTGTGCACAGAATTGTTAATCTTCTATTAAACAGCATTCAGATACTATGGTGATAGACTCCTAAAATTAAATGTATTAATAGATAGAACACTGCAGTAATCAGCAAAAACTTCTTCTTAATTAAAGGGCAACATCCTCTATGAGAAAAAATGAATATAAAGAAATGATCATATTAAGTGTTTCTAACAGCAGTATGATTTGTTCACACTATTTATTATTTTTGTACTGTATAACACTAGATTATTACAATGTCTTTGACTGATGTAACCTAACTCCAGTAATTCACAGGGGTGATGCCACACTCCATGCCAAACAAACACTAAGGTGTTTGTTTATTCTATCAGCTCTTTTCTCCATTATTTTAATTTTTCCTTTTTATTTTTTATCCAATCATGTTATGGGGCTATATTTCACAGATTTCTGGTGATTACACAAACATTCATGATCTGCTCTTCTGGTTTATGTCACCAGGACTGGTTGATTGAAGTATGGCTTGTAATTCACACTTGCCTGTTATTTATTCTATATAAACTACATTTAATCTCTTATAAACACGATAACATTATAATAAGAGACCAAACGCTATTATGTTATCAGCTAAACAATTTGAATTACTGGACAGTCTTATGTGATAAATGACTAAATGTTAATAATATTATAAGAAAATTATGTAATAGCATATGTAAAAAATATGCAGGTGCAGAAAATATTTCAGCTACAGAAATTATTCCAGAATTTGCTGCCATGGAAGATGAAACTGCAATTAGATATACAGCCCTCTCTTCACATTTAAAGCAAAAGGTAATATATATCCGCTCTGTGGATGTCCTCTAAGATCCTGATTCAGTAGGTTCAATTATTTGTTGCAGTTTTTTTATAAGATTCCATCCTGAGCAAACCATCTCAATATGGTGGTGGCTAGTGTGGTCTCGGGGCTACCCTAAGATGTACAGCAAAGTCTCAGCCTCCCTTCAGCCTGAGCTTGGTTTTTTGCCTTGTTACTGGATGTCTTTCAGGGCTCTATGAAGACCCTAGTTTGGCAAGAGGGGACTAGGCAATTCCTCCTATTTAAGAGACAGTTGAATGGAAGTCAGACTTCCCCCCCCCCCTCATCCCAGCAAGATTCCCAGCTGTTCATCCATGCCCTGGAGCAAAGGGAGTGAATATTTTAGTCAGTTAACTTTATCAAGTTCTTGTGCATTTCTTGTATGTTACTAATCTATTGTGTTTTTCTTTCTGTTTCAGGAAGCTGATTTTGTAGTCAGGTATCTCATCATATCATTTATTAAGCTTGTAACTGAGTTTTGAGCAAGATAGTTCTTAAAGGAGAAATGTATAAGCCAATCATCAATTAAAATCAGAAGAACTTAATGGGACAGTATGGGCTATAACCCTGGGCATGATATGCTCCATTATGTTTATTTTTTGGTAGCCATAAAAATGTAATTAACATATGGAATTTTGAAATCAGAGAAAACATTCTCAGTTCCCCTCCTGCTGCTACCCATGTACAGCTCACTGAGAGATTGTGGCATCACGTTTATTGCCCTATGAACAACTGTTAAAACTGTAGTATCAGAGTTTATTTAATTTTTTGCTCCTCAGGCTCTGAATGCAGCTGTTAGATAACATGTCTGGCCTTGAATTCTGAAACCAATTCCAAATAAAAAACCTCTGTGCGCTTCTACAGGTCAGTGACATTTGAACGACACTATCCACATCACAACAGATAAAGAAATGGCAGAGGCTTTCACTGGAATTCATTCAGACAGACTTGGGAAATTATAACATAGATGGCAGCTCACTTTCCTTGGTTTAATACAATTCCAGAATGAAAGTGAAACCTAGCTTTATGCAGTGTGTCTTTGGTAGAGTGGTTTATATATTGGTTATTTGATACACCCAACATCTGGCTTACTGTGAACAATTTAGTCAGTGAGGGTAGAGGAAAGAGAAGATTGAAGGAGAAATGAGGGCAAACAGCCACAACAAAGTTCAGCCATTTTTCCTTACATAATAATTTTATCCACTGAAAGTCTTGAACCTCTCTTGGCTACTGGAGTTTGGAAAGAAACATGTGTAATGAATTGATGCTCAGTGACTGGCCTGCTTTGGGTTGCTGGGATTATGGAAAAAACCATACACATTCTCTTTCTTCTATATAATGGGGGAAAGTAATGTAACATAATGCAGCATTTCTCAAGTGGCTACCGGAAAGTGCTGCTAAGTGTTGGAGTGCACGCTCCCAATTATAGCTGCCTTAACTGCTTATCTTCCCTTTCAGACCCATTTCTCTTTGAGGGAAGTTAATAGCTTGCTGCAAGCTTAGTGAGAGGTGTCTTTATGTCTATTGGAAACAGGAGGTTTGAGGAAAAATGCTTAGTATATGTAATAAACCTAAGACATATGAGAAGTTAAAAAAATTTCATAATAATTTAGTTACCTGCAAGTGCTGGGAAAAATTGGGAACTTTGGAGATCTAGCAAGGACAGGGATGTATTTTCCCATCACCATCCCTAAGTGACAGATTTGTTCTTCAGGTCTATTGTCCTGCTGATACACATGTTCAATTTTCAATGACAATAGTTATGGTTATTGTTATTTTATTATTTTGTTTACTTCATATGCTACATGCTTCCCACCTATAAGAGAATCCAGAGACCCTGTCCCAAACACACAGATGCATTTATCCAGGGGAGAATACACCACTAAAGATTTGATAACTAAACTTATTTTTCAGAATTTTCACAGAATTCTGACCCTTCAGTTGGTCCTGTGAGAAGGAATAACACAAGAACAGACACTAGAAGACTGCAGTATGCACATGTGTATAATTCATGTCAGCCACTCTGTGACACAACAGACTAACTGCAGCCCTAGGATAAGCAGATGAACTTCCCTCAAAGCTATTTGGTATAGCACCTATGAAAGCCCTGGCAAGGTAAGTGGCAACTTTAGGAGAGATAAAAGTAGGTGGAGACAGGCAGTAACCAATCAGGAAAATAGCTGGAAAAAAAAAGAAAGAAAGACAGAGATACAGAAAAAGAAAGAAAGAAAAAGTGGAGACTGAATACAGATATAATGGAGAGGGAGTAACCTTCCCTTTCCTTTCTCCCCATCCCCATATAACTTAGCTCTCTTGATAACTCACTCCACCAATCTCAGAGCATTCTTCTCTCCTTCCCAATCCCCTTTCATACTCTAGCCCACTTATTTATTTAAAAAAAAATCAATTAAATAAAAATGGAACTAACCAATGATGCCAGTCATCACCATGACCACTTGCTTGTATGTGCATCTCTCCCCTCCACATCCTTTGTCTTTTTTGTTTGTTTTAGACTGTAAATTCTTCGGGGACAGAGCTGTCTCTTTCTACACATTTCAGAAGTGCCTTGTATGTTTTGAGTGGTTTAATTTTAAATGAACACAAAACAACGGAAGAAGTGGTCTGGGTGCCAAACTACATATGATACAGGAGCCTTGTTTATCCCAGACTGAGTCAGTGTTAGCCCCAGTAGGAATTTTGTTGGGGGCTAAAATTCCATAGTGCGAATGAGGCTCAGTTCTCAAGAATAATATTCTTTAATGCTACTAAAAATAGTTTTCTCCCATGTACACTAACTCCTGAACTGTTTTCAGCACTGATTCAATGGGACCATTTGCCTTGTTTATTTTGGGGGCAACTTTCTAGTGCTGAGTCTAGTAATATCAATCAATCAAAGTGTTCTTTGGGAAACTCCTTTATACTTGCAGGAAAATAGAAATATTCAACTGATATATGCCAAACAGTCATGTCAGATTTCCAATAGACTGTGGTTAATTGACATGTCTTTCCACTTTTTATTGGGTAAGAATGGTGTCCCTAGTCTCTGTTCGTCAGAGGATGGAGATGGATGGCAGGAGAGAGATCACTTGATCATTGCCTGTTAGGTTCACTCCCTCTGGGGCACCTGGCATTAGCCACTGTCGGTAGACAGATACTGGGCTAGATGGACCTTTGGTCTGACCCGGTATGGCCTTTCTTATGTTCTTATGTTCTTATGTTATGTTTTTCCCCTAGAATGAGGAACTATCATATTGTTATGAGCTGGATGAAACCTTGTTATAGGTCGAGTTAAAACCTCATTCAAACTGCTCTGGGAATGCAATCTTTGTTTAAGATAGTTGTCAGAGAAGTTTAGGAGGTCACACTTAAAACAAGGCCTATTAGAGTCTGCCCAGAAACTAGCACCGTGTGTGAGAAGTTCCTCTGGGTATTGTGGGTGTGAGTGTATGAGAGAACACACAAACTAAAAAGAGAGTGAAAGGAGCAGTTGAAAGCATAGTGGCTGACCCTGGAGGAAACTTGGGAAGAGGTTTTTGGATCAGGGGCGCAGGCTGAAAAGAGTGTTTTTGGTGCTTTGAGGAAAAGAAACTGTTTCATAGAGTTGTATTTCTTCTGAGTTCAGAGACACAGGATTTTGCACATTTTTTGGTAAATAAACAAGACTGCATGAAAAAAAAACCCTGACTATCACCAATTTCTATTCCCAAGTGGAACACCCACAGGAACCCAAACTTTGGCTAATCACTAAGTTTGAAATGGGGCAACAATATTTATTTTTATTATAATCTAATGAATGTATCATCCTCTACATTCTGCAGAGTGATTGAAAAGTTATATAGTCAGACACTTAGTTTCTAGGAGACAGTCCAGTTTTATGGGCTATATTCTCTACCGGCATCTTTTTACAATCCCTCATTCTGAGGGCCAATTTGCATTGGCCATGACATGAGAACATATGTTTTTCTATTAGTAAATGATCTCAGTGGAGAATTTGAGCAGTGTAGAATAGCTCCTCCCCATCTCTCTATACCCCTTTCTTCCCTTTGCATGCCCCTGGACTAGGGATAGGATGGCAGTGGGTGTTAGAACCAAGTTTATACCAGCTGAGAGGTCTCCCATACCAGAGAAATTCTTATCTGGTCAAGGAGCATGCCATTTTTTTAAAAATCCATTAAATATTTTTTTAAAAAATAATATTTTGTATCTAGTCAAATACTTTCAGAGACATGTCCTTTCCATTTGCTACAGCTTATCATATGCTGATATCACAACACTCATAATGGGGTAGCCTCGGAGACTGGAAATAGATGTTGTAAGGAAAAGTTCTACAGAATTTAATAGATTGAATAGAGTTTGAGACTGTTTTTAGACTATGAAACTATAAATTAACCTTTTGCTTTTTAAACTGTTCCTGATATGATTAAAAAGTGTGCCTGGTATCTAGGACCTGCAACTGAAAACGTGGAGCTAAACTGTTCGCCACATGTGGCTATGGTGTTTCGTACCACAAAAGAACTAGCCCATATCAGAGCAAGGATTATTGTTTTATTAGCATCACTGCCACAGTATAACGGGTGAAAAAAACAACTAATAAACATATTTGGTCATACTCCAGACTTGTCACCAGTGGCAACAAGGATGTGACAGTGAGATGAGGTAATTGAAGGCACATTTTCTGAGGCTGGGGTATTATTATGGAATGTCTCCTGTTTGTGGGCAGTATTGGAGGGATGGTTTAGAGACCAAAGAAGCTGTGACTCAGTGAGACGAGGATCCTGAAACCAGGGGACACATTTTTCTGATACACCATGGTGTAACAGTATGGAAAAGTGCAAGAACGACTGGTTTAGACTATTAATGTGAATGTCTCACTCAGTGAAATAAGCCAGTAGGTGCTTCACCAAACAGAAAATATTCACTTTACTTATGAGCAGCAAAATGAACAAGGTTCAAAACTCTCAGCCAGTTTAGCCTATGCATAATTCTGATACCCATGGACAGTAGTCACCATTAAATTTGTAATTCAAACATAAAATGGACATCACCATGCTAATCTATTTTAAAATGGGCAATAAAAGTTCATGGTGTAGATGTATCCTCTCCTCCATATAAGTATAAAACCCAATTGAAATGTAAATTTTATTTAACATTTATGAGTGCCACAATAAATAATAAAAATTATAGTGGTGTTTAAAGTCATTCAGAACTGATGCAAGCAGAACTGATGCAAGGCTGACTTCTTAGAAAACACAAATAAAATTGCTTTTCAACAAGGCAGGCAGAACATATAATGGAAAAAAGAACCAAACAATCCTAATGCTTTTAGTTACTGGTTACATATTTCCCTGCTGGTCTGTTGTAGAACTGATTTATACTTTTCATACTAGTTTTTTTTTCTTCAATGAAGTCCTCAAAATATTGCCTTAAAGGCAAAAGTTTGAGATCCAGCTGCTCCTACAATCATCTTCATCTTTCAAACATTTAGAACATAAATTAGGTTAAAATTACTATCTTCAATTTTACTGTGCTTGTAGAAACATGCTGTTTCTTGGTATTCCAATTAATTAAGTCCCTTTGAATTTTTATAGACCATGCTGTGGTACAAGTGCCCCATATGTTCTAGTTAATTATATTTTTATAAGGGGAAATATGCTAAGTCAAAAAAAAAACTGCATGTGGAAGAGTAAAAACAGAAGGGCCACCCCAACTGGAAAAAAAATAAAGACAGACTCTTTATAACTTTACTTATAACTTTACTTGGGTGTGTTTCATGTGTTTCCCTTCCAAGGTTTCAGTTTTCTTGGAAGAAGACAGGAAGAACCCTTCAGGACTTCAGGACTCAATTTTATTATTACTAAGCATAAAAAACCTTCTAGCCACTTGTTTGGGGACACAGAAATATTAATGCTCTATGGCAATGTATTAAGCATCTAGATGGCTGGCTAATAGCTGCTATGGCAGAACATCTAGGGTAAAACTTACAAAAAACACCTACTTGACTTAGGAGCCTAAGTCCTCATTTTCAAAAGTTACTTTAGTAACTTTAGAGCCTAAATCAGTGAAGTGCTTTTTAAAAATGTTATTCCTACTCTTATTCCACATCTTCATTCATAATCTAGAAGATTAACCATGTTTAAACCATGTTGTCCATTAAATCTGCCTATGATGCTAAAAGGTGTATGTGCCCTGAAAATAAACACCTGTGATCATATTTGTGCTGATTCTGATTTCATTTTGATTCAGCAAAACACTTAAGCACATTCCTAACTTCAAGCACATATGTAGTCCCCTGGATTGTCTTTGTGGGGGACTACATTGGTAATCCCGGGATTTACAGCAACAAAAATGCAAGGGGGGCAGGTAGGGAAAATATTCCCCAGGCACACTCACGTTAGAGGTTATCTCAAATTCTAATCTATTGTAGCTCATTCCAAGTTTTTGCTTTTTCAAAGAAGTGTGATGTTTTTCTGTTGTATCTCTGGCAGTGCTAATCTTTGACATAGTTCTTTGTCTAATTTTGCCATAAAGCAGGAGAATGAGGTGCATGCCATTTACAGACGTTTGTTCATTAGAATGAAGTCAGCCTTTAGCAGCTAACTTCACCCTTCCATGTAATAATTATAGCCCAAAATAAAGGTTAATCTGATTATACATAGTAAAATAAACAGAACATTTTAAACATCTGTGCTGATTAACCCTGAATATGTTCTATATTGCTTCAAGATGAGAAAGGAGCAAATCCAGAATACCTAAATATTGAACCTATGAGAAAAAGGTAAACAAGTTACAGGACAATTAGAATCTAGGGCCAGACCACATGTGGCCCTGGAACAGCCATGCATGGGTGTAGGAGAATGACCACTTTGCACCACTCTACAAGGGACACACAATAACAATCTCTGTGCTCTAGGGAGTACAGAGACTGTTTGCTCTTGGTTCTCCCTCATCTGGGAGCAGAACAACAAAAGGCAGGCAGAAGGCTTCCCATTTTACAGACAAGGGAGTGTGGCCCTGCTTCTCTGCACACTGGCCCAAGCACATCACACCAGCCTAGTGACAAAGCAGATTGAACATTCCCTATGAACACGGAGCATGCCAAGGAGAGATTCTGCATGCAGGAGTGGCACCACTCCAACTTAAGTGGCTGTTTTGCTCCAGCCCTGCCATTGAGGGCTTCTTGACGTCACATCTCTGCCTTTGTACTTATCTTAGAACTATAGAAATGTAGGGCTGGAATGGATTTAAGAAGTCATCAAGTCCATCCCCCTGCATTGAAGCAGGACCAAGTAAACCTAGACCAACCGACCTTGACAGGTTTTTGTCCAACCTCTTCTTAAAAACCTTCTATGAAGGGGACTCCACAACTTCCACTGGAAGCCAGTTCCAGAGCTTCACTACTCTTGTAATTAGAAAGTTTTTCTTAATATCTTACCCAGATCTCCCTTTCTGCATTACTTCTTGTCCTATCTTCAGTGGACAATGAGGCGGTTGATCTTCATTCACTTTACAGCATCCCTTCACATATTTGAAGACTCATCCAGTCTCCCCTCAGTTTTCTTTTCTCAAGACTAAACATGTCCAGTTTTTTTAACCGTTCCTCATAGATTGAGTTTTTAAACCTTGCCTCATTTTTGTTGCTCTCCTCTGGACCCTCTCCAATTTCTCCACATCTTTTTTAAAATGCTGGTGCCCAAAACTGGACACAATACTTCATCTGGGGCCACACCAGTGTCCAGTAGAGTGGAACAATTACCTCCTGTGTCTTACAAACAACACTCCTGTTAATACATCCCACAATATTTACCTTTTTTGCAACTGCACCACATTGTTGGCTCATATTCAATTTCTGATTCTCTATAACCTTCAGATCCTTTTCAGCAGTACTACTGCCTAGCCACTTATTCCCAGTTTTGTATATTTGCATTTGATTTTTCCGTCCTAAGTGTAGTACTGTACTTTGCACTTGTCTTTATTGAATTTCATCTTGTTGATTTCAGATCAATTTTCTAACTTGTCAAGGTCATTTGGTTTTCTAATTCTGTCCTCCAAAGTGCTTGCAACCCCTCCCAACTCTATGTCATCTGCAAATTTTATAAGAACACCGTCCACTGCATTATCCAAGTCATTAGTGAAAATATTGAATGGTACCAGATACAGGACTGACCTGTGTGAGACCCACCTAGATACAATCTTCCAATTTGACAGCAAACCGTTGATAACTATTCTTGGAGTACAGTTGTGCACCCAGTATGGAGTAATTTCCACTAGACCATATTTCCCCAGTTTGCTTATGAGACTGTCATGTGGGAATGGGTCACAAGCCTAAATAAATCTTGACAAATCCAAGCCTGCTATTCCTTATAATCCAGTTATCCTCTAGGTACTTAGAGACTGACAAAAGAATAATTTGTTCCAGATTCTTTCCAGGTATCAAAGTTAGGCTGACTGTTCTATAATTCACCTGGTCCCCTTTGCTCCCCCTTTTAATGATAGGTACTATCACTGCCCTTCTCCAGTCCTCTGGGACATCACCCATCCTCCATGACTTCTCAAAGATAAGTGATAACAGTTCCAAGATTGCTTCAGCTAGTTCCTTAAGGACCCTAGGATGAATTTCACAAGGCTCTGCTGACTTGAATATATCCAACTTATTGAAGTATTCTTTATTCTGCTCTTTGTTTGTGTTCCTTCCCTCTCGTTAGTGTTAATTATGTTGTGACTGATTACCATTAACTTTTTTTAGTGAAGACTGAAGCAAAATGGGCATTAAACTTCAGCCTACTTGATGTCATCAGTTATTAGTTCTTCTTCCCCGCTAAGTAGCAGGTCTACACTTTCCTTTGTCTTTCTATTGCTCCTAATGTACTTAAAGAACTCAGCCATATTGTCTTCTTACTATTCTTCCTATCTTTCCTTCGCACTGGGATAATTTGCAGTTGTTCCTTTAATATTGTCTCCTTGAGAAACTGACAGCTCTCCCAAACTCCTTTTTTCCTTAGATATTCTTCCCATAGGATCTTACCTCTGTCTGCTTTTTTTAAAAGTCCATTGTCCTTATTCTTCTGCTCTCACTTCTTTTTTTTCCTTACAATTGTGAAACATATCACTTCATGATCACTTCCACCCAAATTGCCTTTCACCTTCACATTCACGACCAATTCCTCTCTCTTGGTGAGAATCAAGTCTAAAATGGCTGGCCTCTTGTTACTTCCTCCACTTTATCAGACATAAAGTTGCCCCCAAATACCTCCTCAAAACATATTGGAAAACTTGTATTTTGCCATATTACTTTACCAACGGATGCCTGAGTACTTAAATTCCCCCATTTCTTTCCAGTCTTGTGTTTTTCATATTTCTGTTATTTATTCTAAAAATGCTCATCCACCTTTCCTTCTTCTACCATGATGTCACCACTATTTTTCACCCTCTTCTATCTTTACTCAAAGACTTTACTTGTTTTTAAAGCAACTAGCTCACTTTTGGTTCTATAAGAAATAACTACATGCAAGGTGTGTCAACATATAGTGATTACTTTATATGTATAGTATTAGGCTGCTTATTTTTATTAATGTACATAACAAATGGAAGCAAACTACTTGTGAAATTTGTACCATGTGTGGTAAAATGAGAGTGTTATCTGTTTTGTTGCTTTGCTTAATGGTAAAAGCAATAACTATTAAATATATGTTTTTTAGTAGTCTGCATTGAGGTATTAACCAGAAGATAATGACAGATAATTAATTTTAACAAAATTAAAAGCTTTCACACAGACAACTTTAAGCCAAAAGATTATTTGCACTTTTTCCAAGAGGATGACAGAATCCTGGAAAAGTGCCAGCACTTTTCTGATTGCCAGCTTATTCCTGGAGTTTTACAGGGATTTTATTTTTAATTTTGTAGTCCTTTTATTCAGCTCCCACACTAGAGCAATGTCTTGAGTTTTGAAATGAAGCCCAACATCATCAAAATGAACGTGAGTAATTTTTGTTCTAATCATGGAGCCCATGTTTAGTATTCAGAGAGTACCCCTAACAGGCACGGAGGAGGTGAGGAGGGGGGGAGGAGGGAGGGGGTGTCTTATAAGTTTCCCAACTTGCCATGCTGATTTGCAAATGAGCTGGCTGTGAATATAATTGATTGCTTTAGCTTGCTTTCTGCCTTAGTCTTCTTTACGTGCCTTTCTATAAAATTCTTCCATTACAAGATGTACATTGGAATAAAGCCCATCTTTCTTACTCTATTTTCTTGTACATTTGCCATTCATCATGAAGACATAACCTTGCCATCAATTTTTACACAGCACCTCCCCATTTATATCAATGGGAGCCTGCACGATGATCAGTGGACAGGTCTACCAATTGAAAACAAATAAAGGGGATGTGTGCCGGGGTGTAAAGTATGTGCAGAGGGAGGGGAATCCTTCCTTCCTAAAGGACATGAAGCAGTTGCAGAGCTGCCATCCAAAAAGGCATAGTAGCAGATCGACAGGCCCACCTGACTGCTTTTATTTATTTTGCTTAAATACTGCAACTTTTGCAGAATTACAGATATTCTTTTTTGTTGCAATTTATTTCTTATAGTCTGGTTTTTGCTTGGCTTACTTTTCTGAATTTTAAACATTAACTACAGCTAATATGCTTCACTATATCTTTAATTTTTAACTATGTATATCCAGATTGAAAAAAATTGTTTTATTGTTCTGCTATATATTTATCACAATCAACCTATTTTCTTTCTCTTTTTACTCATGGATATTCAGGGTTCTACACCAGCTCAGTTTAGTTTGTATTGCTATCTTTCTACTATTGCTAGATATGAAAGAGAATATGTAAAATACGGTACTAAACAACAGAAAATTTGGGACTTTGTTGTAGCCAATAGAAGTTTGAGACTTCCAAGTCCAGAGTCTCTATATATTTTACCAAAAGGAAAATGTATTACAACTTTGCATTATCAGGATATGACAAATTACCATGGGACCACTAGGTCTATGCTGTACCCTTGTGGCTAAGAAAATGGACTGGGACTTAAAATGTCTGAGTTCAGTTACTGGCACACTTCCTACGTGACCTTGGGCAAGTCACCTCATCTCATTGTGCATCAGTTCTTCATCTGAAAATGAGAAGGACTATTATGAAGCTAATGTGAGGTGTTTAGATATGACAGTGATGAAACCTTAAAAATCTTCTAAATGTTTTTGAGATCATATTAAACTTCTTTAAGCAAGGGCACCAGCTTGGGTTAAATTCATTTGTCTTTATGCATCCTTGACTCCAACTTAATACCACTGTTTCCTCTGTGTGCTCAGGTAAATGAATATGATTTAGTGACATTCGAAAACTGTACCGGCAATCTATAGAAAAGACAGGAACAGAACCCAGAACTCAACATCTTAAAGAAAGACCATCCTTCCCCTGGTCTTTTATCGAAGTCCAAACTCAGTAAAATGTGTCATTCTGACAGAAACCCTTTGGGAGCCGTTCACAGTTAAATTGAACTCCTTTTATTACAACACTAAATTGTCAAATTACTACCATAAAACAACCCAAATACATTTAAATTGTAACTGAATGAGGTATGTCACAACAAGAGAACAGAATGAAAAAATAAATCCCAATTTAAACTGGCTCCTATAACAGTCTCCATTTAATCAACAAGTGATCAGGTCTTCATTAAAACAAAATACCCAATAAAAGAATGTTGATGTCAAACTTGCCAAAAGGTCACTGCTGCCAATTCTAACCCACAACAGCTTTTCAACCTCAGCAAGACCTTCTTAACGGCAACTCCGAATCAGGTATGTCTTCAGAACAATCTACACTGGGAAGATTGTGATTATGTGTCACTATTGCTGTTCAGGAGCACACAACGTATAGGGTTGTTCTCCCTCTCATCATTTTCTAGACTATTCATGGTGTCTCTATTGTTTTAATAATCTCAATCCTTCTTTCTAAATTTCCCATTTTTTATTTTAAAATGGTCCTTAATTTGTTTATTTCATTAAATCCCCGTTGATGCTCTTCTGTTGCGTTCTGTCTGTGCCTTTTCCTACTGCCTTCTCTTCTATGGGTTCTCTTTGTCTCTGTCCAGTTTCTTCTTTCAATTACTTGCAACTATCTTCAATACTTCTTGGCTGCCTTGCTCTTGTCACTGTTTGGGGATCAGTGTTGAGTGAAGCACAAATGATTCGCTCCCAGAACTCATGAGGATAAGGGAAACCAATTCTTTATTTAGTCAACTGCAGCATAGTGGAATAAGTCGGAAATTAGCAGCTCAGTGGTTGTGCTCTCCCTGGACTGATCAATGGAGTGTGGAATGAGTGCTTGGCAATCTCAAATGCAGCATTTACTAAAGCTAGCCTCCTGCTAAAGCAGCTGACTTAAGGGGTTGGGTTTTCATCTCACATTTACTGCCAGAAACTGCTTTGCATACATTTTCCTCTTGGGACTTCCCTGAATTCTTTAATTACCTATTTGGGATTAGTCAGACTGTGCATATAGTTCCTGCTACAGCAAAAGCACTAGCACAT
This sequence comes from Mauremys reevesii, assembly GCF_016161935.1. Classification (NCBI taxonomy): domain Eukaryota; kingdom Metazoa; phylum Chordata; order Testudines; family Geoemydidae; genus Mauremys; species Mauremys reevesii. The sequence goes on along the minus strand of NC_052633.1, from coordinate 56,250,708 downwards.
GCTCAAATTTAAGAATTAGAACAGTCCCACTGAAGGACCAAGGCCTGAGTCTATGTGCCTGATCCAAAGCCAAATAAATTCAATGAGAAGATTCCCTATATAGCCCAGTATAGCATATTTATATAGTATAGTGTCTTGCTTTTTACTTATTGTGTTTATATGAAATATAAAAACCCTTACACAATCAGTAATATATAAATAGGCACGTGCATTTTAAAACGAGAGCACAAGCTTTTAAAAGAGGCAATGGTTTGTATTGGTATTTTGTGTGGTTTACATAGAATGAATAGTCTTAAAAACTGCATCTTATGTCTATCTGTCTGCATAAGTACCAAGTGTGATGAAGAGCATATAATTGACCAGTGTGTTTTATTCATTTGAGACACTATTTAAATTCCAACTTAAAAAGAAGAAATGCCCTAAAACTGAAGTATGTATATTCTTGTATTGCAAATGTCAAAATGAAAAGAACAATTACTTGTAGTATGGGAATTGCATTACAGTTGTTTTGAATACCACACAATTGAAGCTCAATAAATAATTAATAAGCATAGCATCATAGGAGAAGAGATAGAAAAGACTGTCCCCTGATATTCAGCCTAACATTTTTTCTCGAATAAATCAATGACAACAATTACAATTAGTTAATAAGAAGATCAACATTAGTACTGCAGTGAAAAATACATGGCCATCCAAAGTCATTAGATAGTTGTAAACGTACAGCAATGACTCATGGTCATCAGTTCCTAAAATGGGTTTACTACCCAGGAATTAAAGCATCTGCTCTAACATCTCAGTCATTGGAGGAAATTTATACACACACACAGGAGGACCAACATTCTATCCAGTAGAGGGTATTTGAGTATGCACCATACAAGTCTGTGTGTCTTGAAAAATGTATGTGCAAAGAAAATGAGCCGTGCACTTGCTTGTCAGAAAAAACAAACACAATACAGCTCTGTGAAAACATACATTAGGAAAGATATAGCAAACATGCTTTTGTTCCAAGGTGATATATACCTCTCCTATTATACCTGAAATAAACATGCATGAACCATGGTGAATATGGGATGCTTTGATGGTCTTCCAAGCAGAATAACAGAAAAAATCCAGATGAATGCCTTGCTAGATGTATTACCTTCCAAGGGTCTTTCTCTATGCAAGTCCTTCCTCAAAACATACTTTGACCACAAGATCTATCAATGATTGCCTATCATTAACTTTGCTTTGATCATCCTGATGATTAAATAAACAAATGAAACAAGCAAAACACCAACCAAGCCCTAACTAATTGTAGGAAGATTGAGCCACATCTAATGTATCAGTATATTTGATGAATGTATAGAATTATCTGGACGATGGCATCTACATCAAACTTAAGCCATGGAACACATAGGTTAGGAACTACTCTGTTTTATACAGCATCAGTTACACCACTGGTGATCAACAAGTAATAAATAATTATGCCATTGGTAATGATGTCATGGCACAGCATAGTGCCAGAGTGCAGCCATTATTCGTTAACAGCAGATATGCTGTATTTAAATTAACATCTAGATCAGTTGTGGACATTGCAAAATGTTCATCTTGGAATGGCATATGGGTGCGACCTGCAAACTTCAATCAGACAAGCAAAAACATCTTAAGAATACAAGACTTTGAGAAAAAAACCACAGCTAATAAAAGGCAGAGTTAAAAAAACTCTCTACATAGCCATGTGAAAAGTCAACCAGCACTTTTTAAAAAAACACTTCTAAGCAAACATTGTCCCTGGAGAAAGTGTTTCTGTATTCAGCATAGAGCTATACTGGGGATTAGAAATACTAAACATCCGCAGCAGCAAAATTGCAGTACTGCCACTCCATAATTTGGGGGATGTGTAATGTTACATTTTAGAAAATGTTACGTTTAATTTTTCTTTAAAGTATCACAGATACTAGTAGAAAAATGGAAAAAGAAATCCCTCTAAAACACAGAAGACCTTATAGATCTATTCAGGACAAAAGTAGCTGCTGCTGCTGCTGCTGCACAAAAAAATGTATCACAATCTTGCCTGCTAAGCAAAATTTAATATTCTGAGCAAAATGTAAATAATTGCTCAGATAAAAATGAAGAAATAAGTGCAATACAAACAAGACAAATGATACAGTATATTCATTGCTAGAACTGTGAAAGCTTCTTTTTTCTTTTAACTGCAATTTAACATCAAGAATATCAAGTGTTAAATTTCCAAGCAAAGTTATCATCTGTTTATACAGAGTGTTTGTCCCATCTAAATGTTAAAATCCCCTAAAGACAGCCAGCTTTTACAGAATAAAATGCCAGTGATATCATGTTATGCTCTACACGGTGACTAAAACCTATAGCATTAAGATTCTAGACTAACTTCTATTTTGGTTTTGCACATTGATTATGAACTGCATCATGGAAGACAGACTGAACAATGTATGCACAACTATTATTGATGATCTTTTTAGTAAAATAAATTATTAGAAATTTTGACATTTTTTAAGACTTTCTTACTGCCAAGAGACTCTAAATAAAGCCTGCACTGTTTTTTCCTATATGACTCACATGATGGATTGCACACCAAGCGTAGGTTTGTTTAATTTGGATTTAGGTATTTCGGTGATCTTGCAGCACTAAGCATTATCTTCTCATTTGGACTTGTCTGACCTGATTTAATTCCATTTTCCTAAACCTAAGAGGTAAGATATAAATGTCAACAAAAATTAAACTTTGAACAATGTAAATTTCTATATTCTTGTATTTCTCTTTCTTTTTCTTTTCTTTTATAAAGGAAGAAACAGAAAGAAATTTGTTGTGTCTCTAATTTGAAAATATCTTTAAATAAATATAAGCATTATTCTGAGTTCAAACAGCTACTTCGCATTTTGGTAACTGGCAAAAATACAAGCAATAATTTATGGCTACGTATGTGCATAAACGACGGTTCATTCTTCTAAACAATTATGTCTATTGCTTGTAAATATGCAGCCCAGCAGCTTGCCTAATCCCTGATGTAGAGTCTGTATTTTCAAGAAATGCATGAGTAATATTTGTAAAAATGGAAAATCTATAATACATAAAAAGATCGACTCCCTTTAATTTTATTAAAAACAGATTTCAAAAAAATCAATATCACTAAGCTTCAGTTTTACATGTAATCAAATAGGGTTTTGATAGTTGGTATTTCCAAAAGTACAACTACATCATTAATTCAGCATTCCCTCAGATGTAGTGCTTCTATAAACGGTTATCATAACAACCACGCAATATGCAAACACACACCTGCCCAGTAGCATGGCTAGGACTAAAGATGTACTGAATTTAAAGGCTTAGGCTAAAGTATCTTTGAAATGTAAGGAATGTTAGTAATTGAAATTCACTGTGTACAATACAAGAAAGATGTGAAAGTACAGTAATTTTGATACTCCCCCTCCCAGATCTATGTACATGATGTTATAGAACTGCACATTAATACAGTAATGCCTTTGAACAAAGTAATAAGTGCCTTTCAAATATAGTGTTCCTACTTGCAGAAGAGGAAGTAGAGGGTAAAATAATAAAAATAAGAGATGTAGCGGTTGAAGTGCTTGATTTTTTTACCTTGATGATCTATGTTCAGTTCAGATATATGGGCCAAGTTCTGGGAGAATTTAGCCCTAAGATGACAAGGCCTTAGGATGGTCTCTATAGATGCTTACTGAAACTTCTTGGGTCTAGAAAGTTGGGCCAAAAATCTCATTCAAACAGGCTTTTAACATAGTAACTGCCTTTGACTTCTACTACTGGTCCCTGCCAGAAATTTAGAGGTGTATGAAAATAGGACCAAGTTAGATATGACATGACATTTGACTTCATATCTGAGCAAAGGTTTGGTTCAGTTCTTATTTTATCCAAACCATTTCACTCACCAGTGGTGGCTGGAGTCATTCTGTATTCATGCTGTACATTGCTGTAGCTGAGTTCCTTGTGATTCACAGGTCAGGCAATGCTCATAGGAGCTATGCTTAGATGGTCTCATCTTGCACTAGGTTTGTACATGTTTTTCTAATAGCTGCTTACAGTTCCCAGCAGTACCGTTCTGCTGTTGGGGTGCTTACGCATACTTAGTATGATATTCATAAAGCACAATTACCATGTTTGGAGGCAATGGTAATACCATACACCTTTTCATCTTCATCATACCATATATACATTAAAAGGCAAGTTTGTTGTTTACCTTACATGCACCTGCATGGGGGAGTATGGAGGCATAAAGCAATCCCTTGCTCCCCTGCGTGGGCTACATTCCCCATATATCACAGTTGATGAGCAGGGAGTGGTGGAGCCTGAACTCTGCCACCCTCAACACCCTTACCAGCTCAGCTGAGATGGCCCAGAGACGGATGTAATCTACTGGTATAGTGACAAAGGAAGCAGGAAAAGAATTGTGATTCCAGAGCCACAGCTACGCTTGACTCCATACTCATAGCAAATCATTAACTGCAACATAACAGTAACGAATCAGTCCTTACAACAAACACTCTCAATATTCTTATCCTAATTTTTCAAATAGCCAAACTCAGAGAGTTATGAACAGTGATCACTATTAAGTAGTCCCCATTTGTCAGCACTTGCCATTATTTTATCCATCTAATGTATGGAATTTCTGTGGTGGCTCCTCTTAAAGTATTTGAGTACAAAATTAAGGCTTATCAAAATCCAAAACAATGATAAGCATAACCTAAAACAAACAAAAAGAATGTCTTTTCAATTGTCTTGAGAACAAGAACATTGAGAACTTGGTTGCTGCTATTTATAGGTGCTTTCCTTACAAAAGTGTCCTTTACATTACAATCTAAACGTCGTCTGACCTCTCTTGGCAAGAAATTCCAGAGCTGGGATCCTGCACACAGCAGCATTAGTGAGTAACTGCTTGTTATCAGCAATCAAAAGTTAGCTTTTTAATAGTGACTGACGTATTTTATCTAGGGCCAAAGTGAGTTAGTGTCAGGGCTGGAATTAGAGCTGTATGTTGAGCTTAGCTCAGTAATTTAATCCTATAGTGATGCTTTACATTTTTCTTTAATTTTGTTGGCATGGGAGCTATTTCAGAGGGAAACATTCAGGAGAATATACTATATGACCCAAAGATTTATATAAATTTCAGTTTTCTTCTCTTAAATAAATTAGCTTTACATGAAACTTTGCTGAGGTATGTTAGTACTTTGCAGGACCTTCCACTACTGTACTTGTCAGTAAAAACTGTGGTTGCGGTAGCTTATCAAGAGAAACTACGATAATCCAGTACAGAAAGCTGTCAGTTGAAGGATGAATTTTCAGTATAGCTGTATGAAATCTAAGTGCCATATTGAAGGCAAACACAAATGTCCTGCTTGTCTCAGCAATATTTGACAGAGAGGGGCTTAATTAAAAAGTCCCAAATACAAGACCGTGGAGAGAGCATGTATTGGTTAGAGGTCTGCAGGTCAGGACTTCTGTGTTCTATTCTGAGATCTGCCTCTAATTCACCATGAGACCTTGGACAAGTCACATAACCTCTTTGTGCCTCAATTTATCTTTCTGCAAAACAAGGATAATACATATTTATCTACCTTACAGACTGCTGTGTAGACTAATTAATTAAAGTATGCAAATTGCTTTGCAATCCTGGATAGGCATCTCAGCTGGTTCAACTGAAACAATAACCAACCAAAACTTCTGCCCTTTCTCTAACATGAACCTGAAGTTGAATCGCCAAACTCTGAAAAATTTGGATAGAGCCCCTGCCCCCACTTTCCTCTTCCAAGCTTCAACACATTTTTTCCATGATCCCCACAAGTGAATCCATTCCCCTACATACATTGCCTCCCTCCATGTCTTATTTCTGTGACTTTTCCACAGTTTGGGGAGTGGAATCCGAATCTCTTGTTCCCAATTTAAGGAATAATAATATTTGCTGTTGATCATGTAATCTCCAAAATAACCTTTTCTATAACTGGATAACATAACATTGCACCTTGTAAAAGTGAAAGTTTAACCCGTCAGTGGTTAGTACCCCATATCCATGACAAAATGAAAAATACAAAAAGAGAAACATTAGGCCTGACCTAATGTGACACATGCCATCACAGTCAGCAGCCCTCTTGGAGCTTAACAATACCATATAATGCAATCCTAACTCCAGAGAAGAAAAACAGGCATGAATGTCAAAGCAATTTCAACCCCTTCCTTAAAGCCCTAAGGAGTGGTAACATTTGTAAGTACCATCATGATACTAGCAATTCACAGCTGATGCAGGCTTAAGGATAAAAGCCTATGTTACTAAAAACAAGGGAACTATTTTCACACATGGACTCTGCTGCATAGGGAAATGGGGACGTTTAAGTGTTTTAGAGGATGGAGTAGCATCTACTAAAATAACAGCAGATCAGAAAAGCCTGAAAGGCTATATAGACTTATAAAGTATTTTTATCTATCATCAATTAAAGGTCAGTCAACAGAAAGCCCCTTTAACAACATACTGGACCCTTGGAAAGAGGCATAGGCAAAACAGCGAATAGGTGTTGCAGTGGAAGAGGAATTAGTGCAGACAATGCATATGCTGTGCTGTTAGCAGAGTTTCTCACTTCTGTGAAGAGGTAGAAACACATATAAAACTCAAACTATGCAGGAACCTCACATGGATCTCTAAGCAGAAGCTCCACAGACCTTTACAGATATTCATGGGACCTATGAAGTATTTGTACTCAAGGATAATATGATCACCAAGAGAATAACCACTAATGATTAGAAATCAGCAAACAGTATGTACATCACTGAATGGTACTCAGGCTTCAGTGACTTGGCACATTTAGAAGAGATCAGATACCAATTATCTGACATATTCAACATGTTTAAGGAAATGTGTGTTCCTGTTTCTTGAAAAGTTATACATGAATGAGTTTCATGTGATTAACAACTGGTGTATTTCACTTATGGATGTTTTTAGGGTAACTACAGCATTTATAACAAGGTTAAAAAGCTAATGAAACAAAGCTATAATTTCTAAATTAAAAAAAGAGGGATAATAGAAAAATGCAGAACAATTTATTTATTAGATAAAAGGGAAGCACTTTTGTGGACATGAAATAAATGTAGAACATGTCTACCAAGAGAAATAGTGTAGATCCTTAGATTGGGGTTGTGGTGGCATATGTCTTTTCCCTTCCCCAGGGAGACTATCAAAGATGAAGAACAAACCCCAAAATTAGTGATGGGAAGAGAGACCGTAGGTCACAAACTCAATTCTGGTCCACCGAAGTCAGTGAACATTTTACCATTGACTTCTGTGCGAGGAGGAACAATCTCTAAACTAGAGAAGCACTCAGTGAGCATGGGGGAAGAAAGTGGCACAAGGACTGAACCAGCCCCTGGAACAAGTTAGAACACCCTCCAGGGCTATCTCACGTGTCCCTATTTAAAAAAAAAAAAAGGCTGTAGAAAAACAAATTAGTAACAACTGGTGCAACTTCTGCTGCCAGGGTTTATCTGAAGCCCACCAGATATGGTAAAGCTGCTTCCCTGGTAGAAACAGTAAGCAATGGCAGCTGTAGATAACACTTCTTTCCTGCCCTAGAGATAACAAAGCATCTTTCCTGACACCTGGAGCTGCAAACACCTTGTAAATATAGACCATTATATTTTGCTTTGGATTCTTTTATTATTTTAAAAAAAAAAATAAAACCTCACGGAATATGAAAAATTTGATTTTCCAGCATCAGTTAGAACAGATTTCTGTTAACATAAGCAAAGAAAATTGTGCAACATAATGAGGGATAAGACATTGCCCTGATATACAGAGAAAGATTTGGGAGCAGTTCACAGTGCAGAACTCCTGTGTATGGAGGTACCTACAAATGGTACTTCATCACACTGTAAAATCATTTTTCTTTTTTTTTCCCCCCTCACACAGTATCCTTATCCTACACGCTAATTTTTTCTTCACTTTAATAAGTATGCTCTATGTGTCCTGCTCCTTTCTTCTGGCAAATTTGGCAAGTGCACATTTGACCACAACTCATAGTCCTAGTAATTTTCTGACCACATGCATGCCACTGAATTGAAATCACATATTAAGGATGATTCAGATGTTTCAGTTGCCTCTCTCAGTGAGTTAGTTTTATTCTCCTACTTCATTTGTGGTGACAATTTGTGGAACAGTTGGAAATGTATTGAGCCATCACGACAGGATTGTCTGCCATTATCATTATAAAGAAGAACGACTCAGGAGTTCAGACTCCATAGGGAAACACATATGCACAGACTTCTAGGAATCTGCCCACTGAAAATTAAACAGCTGAATATCCTTCTGCCTAGGACTAAAAATTAATTCTCTGTTGCATGCAGTGACCTCTAGAAATTGTTAAGTCATGACTGTGGTGTTCTGCATCTATCAATGCTCCAACTATTGACATGAATTCTCAATGCATCAGTTGAGGCTTAATAGGGTTCTGAATTTTTGTGGAGGTTTTCTGGCTGCAAAAATTGGTTAACAACCACTATCTTGGATCCACATTCAGAACAAGGAAATGTGTAATTTAAAAGGAGAAAAATTTGGCTAGATCCCCAGTTGCAGCACTCAGTGCGCATGTGGGAAGAAAGTGGGCATAAGAGGATTATCCAGGGAGTGTCAAGGACTGAACCAGCCCCTAGAACAAGATAGAACACCTCCAGGGCTGTCTAATGTGTTCCTATTTTTAAAAAAAGCCTTAGAAGCACAAATTAGTAACAAGTGTGTGGTAGGCAAATCCTGCTCATTTTACTCAAATGAGCAATTTCAATGATTTCATTCAAAAGTGAGTAAGGTGATTCTCCCCCCCATTCCCCCATGAGCAAGGTGAGTAAAGTGGCCAGATTCTGTATGTAAGCTATTTACATGAGTTCTGAAAATTATTTTCTTTCTTTTCTATTTTGTGGGTTTTCAGTTTTCTCTTTTTATTAATCTTTCTCCTGGGAAAACAGTTACCCCGGGATAGTGGGACTGTTTCTGTTTCTCTCTCTCCTGCAGTCTGAATCCTGGGATACCGAAATTTCCTACAATGAAAATTAGTGACAAAGAGTTTCAGAGACTTCATGCCTGAGATAATATTGTTTGGCTTTGTATACGCTGCATTTTTTTAAAAAAGTTCTCACCCTTGGTACAATTGGTTCAATTCCACCAATGCTGGCAATGATGGGAGCTCCAGTGCAGACAAGGCATCTGTGGCTGTGTTGCCTATCTTGTCTCAGTGCAGCTCCAGAGTACTTTTAGTCCCAGTTATCGTCTCACCAGGTGGAAAATGCAGGCAGTCCTTTAATCCCGGTCTCAGAACTGGTGGTAACAAAAAGGAGAACTTTTTTGCAAAAAAATAAGCCTATTGTATACAAGACTTCAGGCGGAAAATCATCTACCCAATATATCCTTTTCATCCGTTTCTTTAAAAATTAACTACATATTTGCAAACATTTTCAAGATGTCTCTTCTAGATGGTCATGGCAAGCTCAGATGGTAGGCTGGTACACCAAGCTTGGATGTAAAGTTTATATGAAGCTTTAGTTCACTGCCTACCTCCAAGAGATTAATCATTTCTAGAGAGAACTGGTTAAGTAAATGTGTGAGCTGCTAAAATAGCATGCCACTTGTAGTATACTCTTAATTACAATTACATTTAGGACATTCTGTCTGCAAAACAATTTTACTCCATAATTTCATGAATGATTTTCAGATAAATGCCCAATTTGCCAACTGGCAGGATGGAGAAGCTCCTGAAGCAAAGCAGCATGCAGTCAATCCTTACTAAACAGGTAGCACTTTATTTCCTCTCCTCCTGCATGAATGGTAAGTAAAGCTTTTTCCAGAAACAACAATAACATTTGCTCACCACTGTTACATATTATCTAAAACTCCATCCTTTTGTTAGGATTCCTCTATTGCCTCTAAGAGCTTTTCCTCCTCAGTAAATCCTACATGCTGAATGTATTACAAAGTTAGATCTACTGTTCATAGAGAATCATCAGTATCTTTGAAGTTTCCTTTAGCCCTCATAGGAGATATTCCATGGTGTGCCCCATTTTACACTGTCCTTTAACAGCCCCACATTTTCAGACAATAGATCATGTCAGGATTACCTTGTCTTTAAAGTTGTTACAGGGCTCTACATTCATTTCATAGGTGGATATCAGTCCACATTCATTTTTATTTATCTTTTTCCCCCCATTCAGTTTTTCACTTTAGTACAAGCACTTTTGAAAAAAGAAATAATAAAAACTTGTTAGAGAAAAACTTAATCCAGAAGGGAGGTAAAATCTAAAAATTGCCATATATAGGTCCCATATACTTCCAATGGTTATTATGTAAATTTTGGGGAAACTCTAAAACAAGAGTGCCTCATCCCCCAAATCCTGTAAATAACAGTAATTAAATAGCAGTCTGATTTGAAAATTATTAGTGACTTGATTCCAAATCATAGTCTTTGATTTGGGGGGGAAAAATGGCATGACCTCCTCTCAGCAAAGTTTGTCTTTTTCAACTTTAAATCAGCATAGAGTGAACAGACAGCAAGTGTGAAAAATCGGGCTAGGGGGTGGGAGGTAATAGAAGCCTATATAAGAAAAAGACTAAAAAATCAGAACTGTCCCTATAAAATTGGGACATCTGGTCATCCTAAATCAACATTAATTTCCTTTGTTCAACTGGTAGCAAGGAGTGGTTTGAGAATGGTAACACTACCTATGGTCTTGGCTTTCACCACAATTCAGGTACTGAAACCCTTATTTAAAAAAAAAAAGAAATAAAATTTAAAAATACCATCCTGGTTATATTAGAAGACTATATTTTGACTGAATCATTTACAATTCCCACTGAAGAGGAATTCATTGAACTGAAAAATTAGTCAGTGAGTACTATTCTACTTGAAAGCTTTTTTTGAAAAGCAATTTTGCTGTGAAAATAATTCCTCCATAAAGCACATATTTTTGCTCCATTAACCCTTACATTGTTACAAAGAATTATAATGTAATTATTAATTTGAACAAAGATATTTCACTGCAGAGAGTCGATGGGGAGAGAGAAAGAAACTGTGATTGTTTTCTTCTATCTAAGAATTTGCCATTTCCTAAGCTTCAGTTTTCGTTCAAAGATTTAATTTCTAAGCAGCTCATTTTTGAGGAACTAAATTTTACATTCCATTAAAACCTATTATATATATATATATATATATATATTAAAAAAATCTTTAAGGGGGTCAAGCAGGTTAAGTGTCCGGAACTCAAAAATTCAGAAATGCCGGAAATAAGTTTACCTGTGTATGCTGAATTTGCAACTTTAACATTAATTCCATCATATGGAACCATACTAACCCCACCGCCCCTCCTCCACATGGCTAAATACAAATCTAGAAGTTTTTATATCCACAGCACAAACTACTACCACTTGAGCTGATAGAGTAGCTGGTAATAATAGGTGTCTGTTATCCTGTTTGTGTGAGAGAAGGTGACATGGCTACAACTATACTGCACACATCCTATTTGTGTGCCAGTCTCTAAGGGGAGATACATGTACTTTTTCAGGGGAGTTCACAGATATTTGGTGACAATACAGGAGTCATGAGATTCAGGAAACCTGAATTTTGTTCTATGCGGGGAATGGTCTCAAGTAGTCACAGATAATTCTGTTGTTCTCTTCATCTTACCCACTTTCTGCCTCTGTCCCCCTTTGCTCCTGTCCCATTTCCCCTCTGCTCTTGTCCTTTTTGCTCATGTCCCTTTTTCTCCTTCTAGTCCAGATTGTGCCTTTATTATTAGTTTTCTTGATTCCAGTGCCTGTTGTGACAGCTCCAATTAGCAGACAGGAAGAACAACTGCATGAAAATTCCTGTTCCTCCCTGAACTGGAGCATTCTCAATGAGCTTTGTGGGAATAGAACATGCTCAGTACAGATAAATGTTTGGAGAATTTAGCTGCCAGCTTCTCCCCAACCTCTACTGAGTGTGGGGAAACAGAGATTATAATTCAGTCAATTTTGGGTGGATTATGATGTGGACAGCAAAAGGCATATCCCTGACACTTGAGCAATGCCCGCCTGCCAAATTTCAAATCCCTGAGCCAAAGAATCATGGTTCTAGACATTCCTAATGAAAGATATGTGAGAATTTTTAACTTGGGCACAATAGCTATTTCCCCCCAACCACATTCTGAACTGAACTATTTTTGCTGAAAACTTAATAATAATTTAAAAAAAAGACTTAGGCAGACACTCAGGCTATGGCTACACTACGGACCTTACAGCGGTACAGCTGTAAGGCCTCCCACGTAGCCGCTCTTTGCTGGCAGGAGACAGCTCTCCTGCTGGTATAATTAAACCACCCACAATGAGCAGCATTAGCTATGTCAGCAGAAGAGCCTCTCCTGCCAACACAGCACTGCTCACACCAGCACTGCCGTCAGCACTTTTTCACAGCCCTGATCGAGAAAAGTTTTACCGATGAAAGTGCTAGTGTAGACAAAGCCTCAGCAAGGAAAATGTCTATCTGGAAGATTAAAGTTCAGCAAAATCATAAACATCAGAGAATAGGACAGTATGACAGAAGGTGCTAAACAACCTTTACCATAAGCACAGTTAATAGCTCCAACTACAATTCTAACAGGAAAAAAAGGCCTAGATAAACAGCAGTTCCTATGGATATGGTATTTTTTCTATTTTTCTGTATAGTGAGAATAGGTAAAGTACTAATTAATAAAGCTTAGGAAATAAAAATAGGCAAGAGACCCAAAAATTCAATCTAGTGCTAAAGCTCAAGTTCATGAGTGTTCAGAGCCCTGGTATTGGCTAGGGCCCATTGCTCATACCCAACAACCCTACCTAGAGATTCATTTCCATCTCTATCTACTAGAATCTTGGACTTAGAATAGATAACCTTGGTTTTTAATAAATTCCTTTTCAATAGTGTGAACTACTGACCAAACTTTGTGTTACTTAAGTACATGGAACGGGTCAATTGATTAAAATGGAGGAGAATTTCTCTTATACGCCTGATTCTGCAATACTTACTCAGGCAAAATTCCTACTGAAGTCAAGTGGGAATATTGTAAGAGTCAGGGCTTCAGGATTGACACCTTCCAGAAGAAAAGCACAGCCAGGCTTTGCTCTGTCAGTTCTGATGATGACTCTTTAGATTTTTAGATCTTTGAATACTGACATCTATGTGCTATGAATAAAAAGTGTAGGAAGTGCAGGAAGGTGTACGATACCTCTAGGGAATTTGACTGTGAACGACTGATGTACTAATAGGATGCTTTTTGTAAAGACTGAGCAATAGAGTAGACAAGAATGCAGGCAATTTAGGTGGGCTACAATATGAATAAAACAAAATAAAATAGAATGTATTTGAGGAATGAGTTTCCTGTGAGAGAGAGAGAGAGATATTCTAGGTCAATGTTGTGTCTGCTTTTACACCAGTGAAGTTTGAATGACCTCTCTGCACCTTTAAGTGTGTGTGTGGGAGGATATCTGGCTGGCTGGCTCAATGAAGAGAACAGTGCTTTATGGGGGAGGAGGAGATTTGCTCACTCATCCCCTGGGAATGCAGGGTTTAAAAGGGGCAGCGCTGCACCTGAAGCCTCCCCTTTTACATGAAGCAGGCTGAAGCAGGAGGGAACACAGCACTTCAGTACATCTCAGCCGCATGGCTCCATGTGGAAACAAAATAGTTGTCTTCACAGCATTTGGGGTTTCCAAAGTACACAGGATCACCGGGAGCATCAATATTCATCCCAATTGATTACAAGATGTGAGGGCGATGCTGAAAGCAGGGGTGTGTTAGTGCAGCAACTGATGCATGTGGCACTGAGCGCAGGCTTTGTAAAGGTGTAGGCATCCATGAGCGCAGGTATGTTTGTGGATTACATCTTGGGGCACATGCATGTTCATGCCACAGCGGCAATGAAAGGGTCTCGGGGGAACCAGCATAAGGGTTAAATCAAGTTCCACCCACTGATTGGCAAGGGCACCATTTCCAGTTCTGCTGGAGATGTTAAGGTTAAGGTTGCTTCTTTGGAAGTACCTTCATAAAGCAGATGGGGCAGATTACTGTGGGTTTAGGATTCTGTTTATGGGGACTATAAATAATACACTGTCAAACAAAAACACTACAAGTCGTGGGCATAGATGGGATATGTAACATGCTGTGAAACAAAACACATTAGAAGTCGGGGGCATGGTTGGGCTATGTGGGTTTTCTCTTTTTAAAAGATTCCACAGGAATGAATTGAGGGCAGGGTAGCAGGGCCCTTAATACAATTGACTGTACATAACTTGCAGGTTTTTCTCCTGGGGCTTGATCCTCAAATAGGCTCCAGGATAATAACCATTATTTTATTACCTTTCCTGGATTTATACTGGCATAGGAGATGCCTTGCCTCAGTTTTACATACCAGGTTTTAGAAGCTGACACCAGGAGCTAACCGAGAATCTGAGTGGATGCCGCTAGCTGCATGGAGCCTGGGGGTAGGATGGTTAGCAATGTGACATAGAGATCCACTACCTCCTTTCACATGGCAGAGCTATGGGGCAAGTTTTAAAAAAATCATGCGATTAAAGTTGTGGGAAGGCTGGTCACCGAATCGCCCATTACAGAGCAGTGGGTGCTGCTGTACATGGAGTCGTGGGCAACCTGTGAACTCACATCCTCAGCAATCTCGGAATCGCCTCCCAGCTTGTCAGTGGGCTAAATGGTTATCTCTATCCACACAGCAATCTTCACTCACAGGGTTCTGGCGGGGTGGTTGTATTCCAATGGCCCCATGCAGCAGTCATGTGGGCACATCACAGTTAACACCCTCAGGGATCTAAGTGGCCTGGCTCAGAGCATTCTTAAGACAATATTGGTGCTTTTGGAATCAGCGAGCTAATGCCTGGGTTATGTTTGGGCACTGGGGCGGGGAGAGGTCTTGGAACTGTGTGACATACATCAGCAGGGGCAAACAGGGATATTAAACTTGTGATGGTCAACGACTGAACAAGGAGGCTGGGGAGCATTTGTTATCTTCAGGAAAGGTTGTGAGCTTGGTTCTGCCCCATGGAATTTGGTTCTCACTCATTCACAATCAGGGGCCAGAACAGCAGCGATAGAGCTTGGTACTTACTTTTATAGGGTCCTCATCCTGCAGTCAAATATGAGGCTCCATTGGGGCACTATTACAGACACACTCACTTTTAGATTTGGGGGGGTAGGTTTGACTCCTGGCTCAGTTCACCAGAAGCACCCGCCTTTAAAATGATTATATGAACTTTATCAAGTTCTGCCCCACTGGCTTGGAAATAAAATGAGAATAGTTTCAGTTGTGACATGACCTGACACTTTAGTTTCAGGTTAGAATCAGATAATGCAGAAGCACAAAAGTGAAAAATGGGGGGAAAGGAAGTTGACTAAACTTTTTGAAAGTTCAGTAAAGTTTTAAGAACAGGAGTACTTGTGGCACCTTAGAGACTAACAAATTTATTTGAGCATAAGCTTTTGTGGGCTACAGCCAAAGAAGTGGGCTGTAGCCCATGAAAGCTTATGCTCAAATAAATTTGTTAGTCTCTAAGGTGCCACAAGTACTCCTGTTCTTTTTGAGGATACAGACTAACGCAGCTGCTACTCTGAAACCAGTAAAGTTTTAGGTTGAAGTGAAGTTTCAGGCCAGTGCTTATATTGGAACCAGTTTGCCAGCCCCTGTCATAATCCTTTATACATTTTTTTAAAAAATCTATTCCCTCTTTTTTTTTTTTTGGAATTTCAATTTTTATGCCTTATGTAACTGTGCAATAAAGAGTGAAAATATATTTAACTGAAAGGCAAAAAAAGATTTGAGACATTTTACAATGTACATAAATCACAGTATGTTGAAGTAATAGGTTATATTTTTTCTCTGTAATGAATTTACCAAAATCTCCAAGGCCTTTAAAAGATATACTGTTGCTGATATATGCTACTGACTCTGCTGCAGTCAACATGTTTTCTAACTAGGTAATCATTTTCCCTTCCAGAGATTAAACTAGTGAATTAATTACATTCAGAATAAATGCCCTTAAAACAATGCAAGGGCCAAAAACTACAACTTTCCATTAGTATAAAACTTTTTACCAGGAGAATGTTAGAAATTTTTTGTTGTTTGGATGCATGGGATGGCAAGAGGACTTCACTTTGGTCTATTTTATTAATGACATCTTTTGTTAACTTGCATTTGTAAGTTTTTCAGACTGTCCTTGTGGAAGGAAGGGCTTTTATGAACTATTTTATAGATTTGAGCTTTAGAACTGGATGGCAATGCCCAGGCCTAAATAACACACTTCACAACCATTAGGGAGCATATCATCGCCTTGCACCATTTCTAAAGGAACTTTAGTCATTCCCCCAGATATTTCAGAATGTAAGTCAGTAACAGAAAACAGCTCATTTCTGTCACCACATTGTAATGGAGGGATTGTCCTTCCTGGAGATGCAACAGGTGTACTGAAAAGGAAAGTTCTCTCCAGGGCCAAGAACTGGCCTTTTGTTTGTTTCCCAATAGACTTACAGGGGACCACAGATTTGTGAGTCACCTGATTTCTTAATTCCTAAGGAGGTTAGCCAATCAGGACACTCTAGGGAGGGCTTTATTAGTGCCAGCAATTTGAAATGAGGAGTCTGCCCACTCCCTGGTAAATTAGCAATATGTTTGATCCATCACTTCAGGACTGGCAGTCTTATACATTTTGCAAAGTCTGAGCTGAGATTCAGTATGATTATCTCATTTACCTGATTTCTGCTTGAATTCTAAACAATCTATTTTCCTCAGAAGAGGCCACACTGAATACCTTTACACTTTATCTCCTTTCTGTCAGGGATTAGCCTTGTGCACATTAGAAACAAAACAATTGGCTGTTTTAAACTGGGTGTATCATGGCAATCTCTGACTCTACAAATACATTAGAAACAAGAAGAAAACCAAGGACAGGGTAGTCCCATTACTCAATGACGGGGAAAAAACAATAACAGAAAATGTGGAAATGGCAGAAGTGCTACATTGACTTTTTTGTTTTAGTTTTCACTACAAAGGTTACTAGCTATCGGACGTCTAACATAGTGAATGCTAGTGAAGATGAGGTAGGATGAGAGGCTAAAATACAGAGAGAACAAAGTAAAAATTACTTAGGCAAGTTAGATGTCTTCAGGTCATCAGAGGCTGATGAAATATATCCTAGAATACTCAAGGAGCTGACTGAAAGGATATCTCAAACATTAGCAATTATCTTTGAAAAGTCATGGAAGACGAGAGAGATTGAAGAGAAAAAGAAAAGGGCAAATATAGTGCTAATCCATATCCATAAAAAAGGGAAATAAGGACAAGCTGGAGAATTACTGACCTGTCAGCTTAACTTCAGTATCTGGAAAAATAATGGAGCAAATAATCAAGAAATCAATTTCCAAACACCTACAAGATAATAAGATGATAAGTAAGAGTCAGCATGGATTTTTCAAGGATAAATGGGGTCAAACAAACCTAACAGCTTTCTTTGACAGGGTAACAAGCCTTGTGGATTTGGGGGAAGTGGTAGATGTAGCATATCTTGACTTTAATAAGGCTTTTGATACTGTCACGCATGACTTTCTCATAAACAAACTAGTGAAATACCATCTAGATGGAACTACCATAAGATGGGTGCATAATGTTTGGAAAACCGTTCCCAGAGAGTAGTTATCAGTGGTTCACAGTCAAACTGGAATGGCATTTCAAGTGGAGTCCTGCAGGTATAAGTTCTGGGTCTGGTTCTGTTCAATATCTTCATCAGTGATTTACATAATGGCATAGAGAGTACACTTATAAAGTTTGTGGATGATACCAAGCTGGGAGGGTTTCAAATGCTTTGGAGGATAGGATTAAAATTCAAAATGATCTGAACAAACTGGAGAAATGGTCTGAAGTAAATAGAATGAAATTCAATAGGGTGTGATACAGCAGGGCCAGGAAGCAGTTGGAGAGTGGTAGAGGGGAAATATATAAGCCCTCGGCTAATTAAGGTGTAGTTCCCTGTAGACTAGGGAGGGTTGCTACAGGTTAATTGTAGCACCGGTAGTCAATTAAGGCCCTGTCAGGAACTTAATAAAACCCCCTGCTTCAGGCAGTTAGGGGGTGTGAGGAAGGAGAGAGGACTGAAGTTTGAAAGTGTGTTGCTGAGACTTAAAAGACCAGAGAACTGAAGGAAGGGAGACCATGCCCCAGCAGGGCACGGAGACTCCCTCCCCCAGTGTCAAGGACTGAGGGTAGCCCTACCCAAGAGGGAAGATGGTAAGAAACCCACAGGGGTTGAGAGGGGCTGGGGCTCAGAGTGAGGAGAAAACCCAGACTCCTCCCCCGCCATGGGTGCCAACTCTGTGGGTGCTGTGGGGCTGGAGCACCCATGGGGAAAAATTAGCAGCCAAGCTCCCCCTGCCTTCACCCCCTCCTCCTCCCCTGAGCAGGGGTGGCTCCAGGCCCCAGCACGCGAAGC
Organism: Mauremys reevesii; assembly: GCF_016161935.1. NCBI lineage: Eukaryota > Metazoa > Chordata > Testudines > Geoemydidae > Mauremys > Mauremys reevesii. Next base: position 56,232,191 of record NC_052633.1, on the reverse strand, counting down.
GCGTGCTTGGGGCGGCAAGCCGCAGGGGGGCGCTCTGCTGGCGCCGCAAGGGCAGCAGGCAGGCTGCCTCCAGCAGTTTGCCTGCGGAGGGTCCGCTGGTCCCGCAGCTTTGGCGGACCTGCCGCAGGCACGCCTGCGGCAGGTCCACCGAAGCTGCGGGACCAGCGGACCCTCCGCAGGCAAACCAGCAGAGGCAGCCTGCCTGCCGTGCTTGGGGCAGCAAAATCCCTGCCCCTGAGCATGGCGTCCCCACTCCTCCCCCTCCCAGCGCTTCCTGCCCGCTGCTTAACAGCTGTTTGGCGGTGCTTAGGACTTTCCAGGAGGGAGGGGGAGGAGTGAGGACCTGGCATACTCAGGGGAGGAGGTAGTAAAGAGTCGGGGCAGGGGCAGGGACTTGGGGGGAAGGGATGGAATTGGGGTGGGGCAAGGGTAGTGCAGGGGCAGGCAAGGGTGGTGCAGGGCCAGGGGGGGTCGAGCACTCACGGGACAGAGGGGAATTCGGCGCCTATGTCCCCCATTTCCCTCCTCTACTAGCTTCCTGGGCCAATAGCAGTGCTCTCAGCACCCAAGAGCATGGGCATGTGGTGACATCTTAACCCCCCCACCAGGAAAACACATGGTACCCATCATATCAACATCAGCCATTTTGTCACAAAAGACAAATGCAAAGTACTCCACTTAGAAAGGAACAATCAGTTACACACATACAAAACTGGAAATGTCCTGTTCTGGCCATCACATTTCAAGAAAGATGTGGACAAATTGGAGAAAGTCCAGAGACAAAGCAAGAAAAATGATTAAAAGCCTAGAAAACATGACCTATAAGGGAAGATAGAAAAAATGAGTTTGTTTAATCTGTAGAAGAGAAGACTGAGAAGGGAATGATAATAATTTGCAACAATGACAACATTAACATATTACAAGGAGGAGGGTGAAAAATTGTTCTCCTTAACCACTGAGGATAGAACAAGAAACAACAGGCTTACATTGCAGCAAGGGCAGCTTAGTTTGGATATTAAAAAAAAATCCTGTCAGGGTAGTTAAGCACTGGAATAAATTGCTTTGGACAGGTTGTGGAATCTCCATCATTGGAGGTTTTTAAGAGGAAGTTAGACAAACATCTTTTCAGGGATGGTCTAGATAATACTTAGTTCTGTTTTGAGTGCAGGGGACTGGACTAGATGACATCTCGACCTCCCTTCCAGTCATATGATTCTATGATCAGAGTGCCCACAGTGACCTCAGTTTTTTCCATAATACTTCAGTATCTGGTTGGGAAAGAAGGTGGGCAGAAGAACACCTTGTTTGCCAGCATCCCTTCCTCTTGTAAGTGTGCAACACTCCTGTTGGAAAGGGAAATGGTGGGTGGAACACTATCCAATCAGGGTCCTCCACAGAGAGTTTTGCTTTTATGTCCATTTGCTATCACATAGGAAAGGAAAGTCTCTTGTATGCCAATAGTTTATAGTTGTTTCAATGATGACTGCAGCAGAAGCTCCGTTACCTGAGATTCGTTGCAGGTATGCCCAAGTCTAAACATGACAGATGGAGGAGTAGAGTTTCATTGTTTTCAATGGACTTTGGATCAGGCCTCTCTTTGGCAAGATGCAAGTAGTCTCTGTTTACCCCATGTCCTTTAAGAGCTATATTATTTTGTCTTGTATGTATCCATATTGTGTAAGTAATGCTATTACAACTAGCAGTTGAATCTTCATAGATACTTCACAATTAATATTTGATTAATAGAACACTGAAACTTCAGGTGATGCATCATTACACCTATATTATGATAACTGTTTTTGTTAAATAAATTCGGTACCAATCAATTTACAATAATCTTTAAGGTTAAATTGCTATAAAACACAATTAATGTATTGAACAAATGTCAGATCTTAGTAAATAAGTCCTTTATCATAAATTAGTATTTAATATACAATAACTATCCCATTAAATTTAAATGAATTGCTTAGATAAGTATATTTAGGATGTAACACAAAGTATTTGAAATGACCTAATAAGAGGAGTCATTTCCTGACAGCACTTGTTAAGGAAATCATATTGAAGAACAAATTAAATAAATATCCTTTTCATAACATGTTTAGGCAATATAAATATTTAGTAAAAACAACAAAAGCATAATGTGTTCATTTTTCTTCAGCATCTACTGAGAATTTACAGGCATTTTAAGCTACTATCAACCTATTGTATCTTGCAAAAATGAGAAGAGATCTATGCTTCATTTGTTTTTGCAAAGAAAAGAAAGGAGGACTTCTAGTTACTAGTGCAGCAAACTCAATTTGTCTCAAGCTTACTAAATGTGACAGGGCAAACCTGAGACTTACAACTATCTGCTATGCATCTTTCCTACTGGGATTTCATGACTATAAGGGATTCTGATTGGGGATCATATTCATTAGTGATTTTTTTTAATATGGCTGAACACAACATTATTACAGAGAGAAAAATAGTTGGGCCTGAAATGTGAAACATAATTAAAGTCATGTTCAACTTGTGTTAGGAATGGTAGAACGAGATGTTACAATGAAAGAGATACTTTGTAGGCTTTAATAAATCAATTTGGATGTAGTTCAATGTTGTTGTTATGATTGCTGAACAAATATGTTATAAATAACTATGACCTTTCTGTCTTCTTTCTGAAATACATGTTTTTATAGATCCTGAATGTTTGAGAAACACACATATTAGCGAACTACTGTAGCAGTCTATCACATCAAGGAAAAAATCCTGTGTTGTCATGACGAGGAGGAAATTAAGACAAATTTGTGAGTGCACCAGTAAACTAATTCAATATGTTCTGAACAACACTTCACTATTTGCTTTAATGTGCTTTATGCTCAGACAAACACCAAGAATCTGGCTATCAGATTAAAAAGACACCAACAAAATTTCAGACCACCCAAAAAATTACATGCATCAAATGTTGTTTATTTTCAGATTTCAAAATAAGGACATACTTCACATTCTCTTTTGGTAGATCACTGCAACATAGAATTACTAAAATAAAATCGTAAACAAGTAACTTTGTAAACAGATCTATCTGAATTCAGTTTGATAAAAATAACAATGTACATCTTTAATAGTGATAATATGCATTAAATCATCTGTTTAAGCACAGGTCATCCATAATGTTGCAGTCTTTTCTGTTAATAATTCCATATTGCAGTGACCAATATAAAAGAACATCAAGAGAATCCTTATTTTAATATCTATATAGGAAAAATGTCATCTAAGGTAAGTGGCTTACTAAAAAGCTTGGAAAATCTTAACACTGTCCCTGTCAGGTGATTTATAATTGATAATAGATGTAATAACCATTACCACTAAATGTCCTCATGCCCCATGTGTTTCACAGATCATGAAAGAAAAAGTAATTTTGCAACATTCAAAAAATATCCACGCTGTCAACTCTATTCATGAGGCACCTTTGGATTGTACTAAAGAGCTGAGAGTTAGCTGAATTAGTAGGCGGATTAATTTACTTCTTTATATATTGTAGGCTGCCACTCTAACCATCTCATTAATGCAGAGGTTCTCAACTGACAATAGGAATGATCATATGTCCCAAGAACTGTTGAATGAATCTTGAAGTGTAGAAATGAGTACTTGAAAACAAGAAATGTGTTGACTGGAATCTTAGTGAGTGAAGTTCACTAAATGGTGAGGTGACTGAATTCCCAATGGGACAGTAGTTTAATTATCATAAGTGTATGACAGAAAATTGGCAATTATTGCAAAGCCATCATCCAACAAAACTAAAATGCTTTGGGATGGGCAGAGGTTTGAAATGTAGAGAAACAAACAATGCTCTGTGTAACAGGATTCAAGGTTACACTAAACAATAATATGTGAGGCAGGCAACTGTGTAGAATGGGTTATAAAGGCACAATTTGCATGCTATCATGGAGTTTATATCTGCCTTTCTGGCATATAACTCTCTTCAAAAGGTTGAACTTGACTGTAAATGCTCACTACTATCTGAAATTCAAACACACATCATAGTTTCATCCCATGAAATATTTTATTCACACAATGTTAATATTTTGGATATATTAACATTCTAAACGTGAAAATATGGAAGCTATTGATTCCATTTGTTTTTTTTAAATTAATTTTATACATCTTTATAGGCTAGTCCACTATAATATGTATTTGTGCATTTTAACTCATAAGGAAGAGGAAAAAATGGTTACTTGGAAAATTTGATTTATAAAACATTTCACTGCATATGTTTATTATTATTTTTCAGCTAAAACCTCATAGTCACAGTTTTCAGGCATGTACATGGCAATCAAACCATGTGTTGCTTAAAGTCCCCAAATACTGCATATATTCACAGAAATTATTGATTGACCTGCAGAATAAATACCAGGAAAATTGTGTTTTTAAATGTCCTAAAAGATGAGGCCTGAAGTTTTTCCTCAATTGATTCACAACAGGATTCAGAGTCTCTCATGGGCAGTAATGGTTCAACTTCTCTAATTCCCTTAAGACAGTGATACAGTCTCTTTCCGAAAGGTCTCGCACTCTGATTTTTCTCTCTTGATCTAGTAGGAGGATTTCTTGATGAATGAATTCTAACAGAGTTGTCTGAAGCAGTCTTTGTATCTCTCCCCATAGTAGTTTCTCTTGTACCTCATTCACACAGCGTTCACTGTGGAAACTTTCCTCTGAGTAATTTAATGATAATAGGAGACACTCTGTGTGGTATATTGTCTAATTATCACCTCACCCAGGGCGGTTAAGGATACCTAGCTTTTTGGCTTTCTGTCTCACAACCCAGTATAGATATAGTGATATTTATAGTATCCTAGGATTGTTAGGGCTTGTAGGGACCCACAGTAGGTTATCTGGTTTGCCCCTTCTTCTGGCAGGATTCTTTTAATATATCTAGACCAGCAACCTTTCAGAAGTGGTGTGCCGAGTCTTAATTTATTCACTCTAATTTAAGGGTTTGCATGCCTATAATACATTTTAACGTTTTTTAGAAGGTCTCTTACTACAAGTCTATAATATATAACAAAACTAATGTTTTATATAAAGTAAATAAGGTTTTAAAATGTTTAAGAAGCTTCATTTAAAATTAAATTAAAATGCAGAGCCCCCCAGACCGGTGGCCAGGACCCGGGCAGTGTGAGTGCCACTGAAAATCAGCTCGCGTGCCGCCTTTGGCACACGTGCCATAGGTTGCCTACCCCTGAGCTAGACCTTCTTCACTAGGAGCTTATCAAGCAATAACTTGAAGTTTAAGTTATTGTGATTATACCACCTTTCCCTGAACAATTGGTTGTATTCACTAGTTGAGTTTACTGTTAACGAAAATTCAGCAGGAACCATTTTGTTTTAATTTGAATCTATTCTTCCCACTCTTACCATTGCCAACTACTGAAAAAAAATCTATCCCTTCTCCACATCTCTTTATGTCCCTCTTCTTTATATCTAATTTTTTATATGCTGGACCCAAGCCTTCACTGCACCTACCTACTTCCTTACTCCGTCCTCCCACACCATGTCCTCCAAACCTTTTAGCTTTTCTCTGAATTTCTTCTATATTCTTCACATCCTTCACATAGTAATCTGCTAACAATTATAATTACTCCAGATGTTGTATATTATTCTGCAAAGGAGAAGAACTAGAGCCCACTATTGTTGAGCATTATGCTATAGTCACATAACAATACAGAATCTGGGGCCAGAGACCTTCTTAAAGAGGGAGTACAAAAGCGGTGTTAGGGTAGCTTTGGGCTACCCTAGTCCCTGGGAATTCTCAGGGCTGCTCTCACTTATGGAGGCTGTCTCAGACTGAAAAGGGGCTATTATAGGAGCTAGGGCTTGCTGGGACACAGGTTACGCTGGCTACACCCTCTTCCATCCTGTACATACTTTGTATAGTGGGTGGCATGAAGCAGGCCATCCTGCTTTATATTACCAACGGAAGGCCCTGATGGCCGCTTCCATTGGTTTTAAGGTTGCTGTTGTGCTAGACACCTATGAATAATACACAATTTCACTCTAAAGAATCTTAGTTACCTTAGTTTTCTACTTTGTGTTTATTGTTACATTTAGTTATCATTTCAATAATAAAAGTTCTATTCCTTTCAAAAGAATGATGGCAAACGCAGCTACAGGACCTGAACCTGAAACCAGTGAAGGATTCCCATTGTCTTTAGCTGGGCAGGTGCTGACTCAAAGTTTAATACACTTCCACTGTTGTTGTTGTTTTTTCTTTCACTGCACAGGTGATCTTATAGTGAATTAGATGGATGTTAAGGTATTTCCCTGACATGCTGAATTTGTGTTTTTCCTTCCATCACTCAGTACATAATATAGTTGGTGTCTTCTAGTCTGACAAGACATTTTAATGAGTCCAACCCAAGCACACACCAGCAGGCACAGAGACTTACACCAGCCGGGTTGCAGTTTATTAGGGACAGGCATGAGCCACTGTCTAAATATTGTTGTGGGTTGCAGATTATCCAGTGTAAGTTTCATCCAGCTGAAAACATTCTGCTATAGTGAATTTATCATTATAGCAAATGACAGTAAAATGGATGCACTGTAATACAGTTGCTGAATGTGTAATGTGGTAGTGGTAATTAGGTATGATCTGTAGCATTGTTTCATGCGGAGACTTTCCTCCCTTAATTAGAGTTTATCATAGACCTATTCCAGTAGGCATGTAAGGATCTGATAAATATAATTCCACCTTCATATAAGGGCTCAGGCATCAAACATGGAGATCCTTATTAGAATGTCCACATCTATCATATGGCTGCCCTTTAAAAGGGCTCATGTTTGAAAATTGGGCACTATATGCAGTTTACAAATGCAGGGTTATTATAGAATAGAGTATGAGGCTTTTGTGCCATAATCTCCATCTTTAGAAAGAATATTAAATTTAAAAGGAGCATCTAGGAAGCAGAGCAGGATAAAACAAAGGCCTGAATCTCATTTATACCACTGGCCTTTAACATTCCTCTGCCAGCAGAAAGAGGCCTTAAAGTGGGTGTAAATGTAATCCAGTACAGTGTAAAAAGCCCCTACTGTAAGTGAATGTGAGACCTAGTGTCTCCAACCAAGGAAAAAGGCACAGAAAAGATTATATAAAGCCAACAACTTGCCATGCTTTGAGCTAATTGAAATACTGTCACAAAAGCCACACATTAACTAGAGGCTCATCTTTTTTGACACACCCTCTCCTGCCACATACTGGGCGTTGTCATCTCCCACTGAATTCAGAGGGAGGTTAGGATGCTTCTATCTCACAGGAAGTGCGCAGCCTTTTGCAAGTTTGGTCCTATGTTCATTACAGAGCCCAGAGCAAAATAACTTGATGTACGAAGACCGCTTATGTGAGAGATGTGGATCTGAACTTTGGAGATGAGGTCTGGAGCTAAAGCATGTGCCTATATTCTAGCCTCACTGTCAAGCAAAGTATGTGATGACATGGCCACGACTCCAGCAGCTGAACAGTTTGTAAGCTCTCTCCAGGCAGAAATCTCGTAGGTTGGTTATGTGTAGGTAGATCACAGCTCTAGGGGTTGTATATATCTGGCAGAAATTTGGTGATTTGGGAAAAGCTTGAAGTGTAGAGGTTACGTGGCTTGTGTCAAACTTGTGTGCTGCTATTGGACACAGGATCAGATCAGATCCTGCCACCCTTTCCTCTGCAGCTTCCTTCCTGAGACCAGGAAATGTTCCTTAGCTATTCTTCTTCCAGAACCCTCATTTAAGTTATTAAATAGACTGCTCCATTGTTTGCTGCATTATTATATGTATTACTGATTTTACTAACTTGTGTCTGCAATACAAATATGAGCTGTCTGAACTCTAGTGTGCTCTCATCTTTCTGGGTATTGTGCCTGACAGCATCAACCCACAAATAAAGAGGCCACGTCTCAAAGGTCAAGGAACACTACATGCATCATTTTAATCTATCATCTGCCCACAGAATTTTTTTTAACTGAACTCATTCAAAATAAATCTTGTTATGGTTGGAGACATAAAAGTTTATAGTTTTGCATTCCCATGTTCTCTGCTGTTCAAAATTGGAAAGGGGAGACTCTGAAATATTTTTTTAAAATGTGTTTAACTCCAGGCCATGTAAGATGTATTTTATGCAAATATTGCCAGTTCTATAGTAATTTTATACTAGTAATCCTTTCCCCCCTAGGTATGGAGACAGATTAAAAAATATAATTCTTTCAGAAAGTTTACATCAAGAACTTAGATCCCTTTGCCTGATGTTCTTGCTTATCTGTATTTTTACTATGGAAAATGATGTAGGGCCACTCTTTACTGACCGGATAGTATCTTCAGCCCCAGACACAACAACTCACTGGTGTCCCTTTCACCAGGGATGTAATTCACCCCTCTGCAGCAGGCCAGTGCAATGGCTATTCACTAATTAGATCCCACTTAGAGCATCGGCATAAGACAAAAAAAATTGTGCATAAGCCTTATACTGATCCTCTGCATAGGTGTATATTTCTCCCTGTGCATGTAGAAGTTTATTCATGTTGTTGTACACTATGAACATTTCTCCTCAAGCCTGCCTGCAAAAGCTGAGGGTGCAATCCTGCCAATGACATTAACAGAACCAGGGTTTCAGCCCATGCTCCAGGTCAGCATTTTGCCTATCTACACTTCTTTCATCAGTGAAAGGCAGTAGTACCAAGCCCTATAGACTGTGTGTGGGGCTGTGTTTCACTGTGAATGGAACATGTATTTTTTATGTATGAAAATATTAAATAAAACATTAAAATCCAGAATCAGTATTGAGCATGCAAAACATGGATTCATATAATATTTGAAATTATCAAAATTTCATTTATTGACATCAAAGTGTAATTACCTATAGAACTGATCTGTCTTTTTATCTATATGTCTCCCCTTCAATGTAGTAACTAAGGAAAGCACAAGAGGCAGATCTGATCCTCATATAACTATCAGAGAAAACTAGTGAAATGAGACTCTTCATATTTTTTAGATGAATAGGTTCATAAGATTGAAACTGAAACTCATATAATTTAATGGGAAACATAGTTTAACTACAACTAAATTATAGTCCAGCTACTCTATTTTAGTACAGTCATAACAGAAAAAGAAACCCATGGATTAGTTAAAAAAAAAACAAACCAAAACTATATCAAAATATAAATCAAAGTTAGGATGAATTTAACCCAAAGAACTGAATTTCAGTTAGCAATGTATCTTCCCAAATATGGGCCGCAGTCCTGCAATGTTCTCTGTGTAGGTAGACTCTTGCACCCACAGCGAGTCACACTGACCTCACTGGGGTTCCGTACAGGCAAAGTGGCCAGCCTGTGCAGAGTTCATTGAGGGATCGGGGATCTTGGCCCAACACACGACTTTGTACTTCCATATCAAATTCCATGCTCAGGATTCAGTCACTAACTGAATTTTTATGCTAATGCCAGAAAAAAAAGAACAGGTCCTTAATACCATTTAGATGTAATTTTTGTCTCTTAAAATGAAACCACCCCATTAATCTCCATAATAGTTTTTATCATGAAAAATTACAGGTGGTCAATGCCAATAATATAGTAATTATTTAGATGAAATGAATGCTGTCTGTTAGTGTATTTAATTAAGCATACAAAGTACTTACTTTGATTTTATTTGTATTTAAGACTGTTTTCCCCAAAGTATTTATTATCCAAAGCATGATTCTTCTAATCTTAGATATACTCTAGCACTGAAGTACTATTTTATATCTGCACTTCTCAGCTGCTTTTATCATGAATAGATGTATTACAAACCACATTAATGAGCTGCTTAGCATTCATATATTAGTCCTTTCCTCATTTTATATGGAAATAATACTATAAAAATTCTAAGAATACTAATTTTATGTTCATGGTAATGATGAGATGCAAAGCAAATAACAAGGAGGAAGTCTGCAAATATGAAATGGATTAATACATCGTCAGAGTGCTTTACAATGGTATAAACTTATTACGCATGTAATTAAGTAGGATCAATTGCACTGTTTGTTTTTGGGGTAATGTTTTAGCTATTTTAGAAGTTTCATTTTCTTTACAAATTTAATTTCACACTTTAAGAATCTTCTCGTATTGTCACATAAGTTCCATCAATATCCAGAATAATGTGTTGGGGATGAGGGCTTGTTGGATTTTTCTATCCCCACAAAAGTTTTATGAATAATGTAAGACTAATCAAATTTTGTCAATACACATATGGCAAATTATACTGCCTATACTGGGCACAGCAGACCCCTTGAAATCCATGGGATTGCTAGCGTGAGAAAGGGGAGTGAGATTTGGCCCTACAGGAACCTAACTAACACGCACACGCGCACACACACACAATCTAGAGAAACTGATTTTGATGCAGAGGCCAAGCTCTGTGTTATTGGATTAAGATTCAAATGTGAAAATAAATTTGTTAAAGTAAATTACCTTATTTTCAGGGAGGAAGTAGATATTGTTGAACCTCAGTGTCTGTTAAATCCAACCTCCTAGTAAATTCTACTATTAATTTAAATATGTCATAATAGTTACAAATCTGTCCTTATTAGCCTCCTTCACTGACTAGTCCCATTGAATTCAATGCGCTTTGTGGATCAGGACCTTCAGACTGATTATTTTCCAATTTTATTATAATACAAAATAAGTAAAACAATCATCATGTTACTTCTCACTACTAATATATCTAGCCATGCCATTGTACTATAGGAATCTGCTTTTTATAATTGATGTTACCTGTTTCTTTGGATTGCGAAGCATATTTGAAGTGGATTTACCTCTTATAAGAATCCAGAAAGCCAAGGATGCCAAAAGAATCAGTAAGGCCAATTTATACACCATATCTTTGGCCCAAGCCTGTACACATTTACTTGCATGTGTATACTTTACTCATCATAAATAAAATTTAATTCAGATTTGGCAGAAGGTCAGCCCAAGGCTTTGAGGATCTATTTTGAGGATTTAGGCCCAGCTCCCCAACTCCCATTGAGATTAATGAGAGCTAGGTTCCTAACTACCTTTGAGGATCTGGGTCTTTGGCCCCAGTGCTGCAATGTACAATTCACTGGCAGACTGCTGTAACCTCATGTCATACACTGATAGAACAGTGTCTTAAGTGGACTGCAGACCTTGTAAAAAGAACAGGAGTATGTGTGGCACCTTACAGACTAATAAATTTATTTGAGCATAAGCTTTCATGGGCTACAGCCCACTTCATCCGATGCAAGAGTAGACCTTAACATTGTGACCTTGTGACATTTCACCTCTACATTTCACCTACTCACACATGGCTAAGTACTAGTGCTAATGTATGTAAAGGTTTTCAGGATCAGGTCCATATATCTACAAGTTAACAATTAAGAACTAAATCCTAACAGGATATATTTAGAAAGAAATTCTGTTTACATTTCCTTTTGATACACTTCAGCTGCCTTGCTAAAAAGACTAAACTGTATTTCAGTTGAATCCAGACATAATATAGTGAGTTAAGTACTTTTTCATAGTTACATGTTATACATTGAATAAGTGCTTTTGTCTTGCATTATTTCTCAGTCCATAGTAAAGTGCTCTTTTGCTGACTAAAATTGCTTTGCGCTGTATGGCTAATAAAACATCTGAATCCTTATTTTAAATCACAACTCTGCTTTTAAAAAGAGCAATTTCACACTTCTTCCAGAAAGCGACCTGCTTGTGAATGACAATGGTTTTCATCAGTAATTTTGAGAGGAAAAACAAGTTATTATACTTCAACATATTTTCAAGTGCCAAATAATATTTAAATATACTGCATCTTTTTAGCACAGTGTCTAAAGGCCAAACATGCCATTATTATAATAAGAACATTTGCAATGGGTTTCAGTGCAACTGGAGTCAAAGGTAAAGTGGCATCATCTCAGGCAAGAGCCTTTCAACAAGAAGTTTATTCTATAGGATTACTGTAATTTTGTAAATCCATGTCTTGCAAAAAGTATAATCATCTGTTTGGACCAGCAAAGTCAAAAGGGCTTTGCCAGTGTTACCTAATTGTAACTTTTAAAAAATGTTTTACATTTTTAATATCTAAATAATAGACAATGTTGTACAGTAGATTTCTCCTCCCCGCCCCCCAGAGCAATTTTACCAAAACAGTGCCTGTTTGGAAATGTGCGTGCACCCAAATAATCACCACTATCACACAATTCTGAGAAATCTGGATGAATTATCCTCTAGATTGGGTTGAAATCTTCTCCCTCAGTCTCCTCAAATCTCTTCTCTTGATGAAGACTGTTCAAACCCAGCAGTAGGGCAGAAGCATTTGTAACACTCCCAAATAAGGGATGGCTAGTAAGGGACCAATGATTGTTAAGGGAGAGGTGATAAAATTAGGAAGTAAGAATGGGGACATGTACAGAAAGAAAGGATAAAATGTGTGGGGGGGAATAGGGAATAAGCTAAGAGGAGAACCACTGACAGAGAGAGAAAAAAACCTAGGAGGAAGAGGAGTAGATTATGAAGAAGGAATAAAAGGGAGAGAAGATGACAAGCTAAAATGGAAGGGGGAAAGGTAGTGACAAAAGGAGGACAGAAAGCAAAAGTGAGGGTTAGAGCTTAAAGAAAAAGTAAAGGGGACAGACAGAGTAGGAGGAAGGCACTGGAAGGGCTGGAAGAGGTAGAAAGAAGTGGGGAGTGAGAGCAGAAGGAATAGAAATGGAGAGAAAAAAAAACACCAGGGACAGATTACATTGGACATGTTAATAATGAAAGGAGAGGGAGGCAAGAGAAGAAATGGGGAAGGAGAGATGCTGCCAAACTTATAATAAGGAGCTCTCACAAAAATATTGCACATCAGTCAGTCATACAGGTTAAATTCACTGTGCAAAATACTCTGCCTCATAAAAAAATTCTAGTCCAATACTCTTCAAACTACAAAAGCATCCATCAGTACCACACTCCTCTCACTATCAATTGTCTAATCCCTCAATCCTTATAGTCCCACCCTTTCAACTCAGCATGCATTCTCCTCCCCAGTACATCTTAAGGCACTGTTCCCTATAGCAGCAACAATGGTATCAGTTAGATCCAGCCTGTGGACTCTGGATATGGACTAGTTGCTTAAGAAGGAAATCAGTCCCTTTTGGTGATGGGAAACCCTTTGGTTCCTGAAGGGTTTGGGTCTCCCCCAGCTTGATGTGTGTGTGGGGAGGGAAGGTGATTAAGTCAGGGACTGGTTATTCCCAGGCTGGGGCAGGGTGTATGGAAGGAGCAAATGTCCCTTGTGTGGTGGAGTGGTAGTGGTCGGTTGGAAGAGACATGAGGTTCAACGCTCAGATACCACGGAGATGAACATGCCATAGGAATCAGAAAAGAATGAGCATGAAAAAGCTCCCTTCCAGTACCAGCACTGCAAACTTTGGATTGGGCTGGGCAGGCAGGCACTGACAGAGACGTTCAGGCTATACAGGACAATCACCTCTACTATTAGCAATCACACGAGTATTCCTTATGTTACAGCCACACAGATGGCAAGAACCGCACACAGCAACAGCTGCTTGACAACCAGCAAGCTTATTCCTAGCTGCAGAGAGAGATGAACACTGGAGGAAGCAGATGCATTATTTGGGTGGGCATGCCCACTCTCTCCCACAGCATAACCCAATCCTAGCCATTATAATTGCACCACAGTGCATAGATCAGCCTAAGAGAATTGTGGTCTACATGACATTACAATGAGGTGGGTGCACAACTGGTTGAGATACTGTACTCAAAAATAATAGTTATCAGTGATTTGTTGTCAAACTGGGAGGATTTATCCAATGGAGTCACACAAGGGTCAGTTCTAGGTTTAGTAGTATTCAATATTGTCCTTAAATGTCTTAAATAACTGAATGGAGACATGTTTATAAAATTTTCAGATGGTAGAGGTTGCACACACGTTTGAGGACAGGGCTATGATTCAAACTGGCCATGAAAAATTGGAGAAATGGGCTGAACTCAAGAAGGTGAATTTCAATAAAGACAAGTGCAAAGTACTACACTTTGAAAACAATCAAATGCACAACTACAAAATGGGGAATAACTGGTTAGGTGGAAGTACCGCTCCAAAAGGATCTGGATATTATAATAGATCACAAATTGAATGAGTCAACAGTTTGACACAGTTGTGAAAGAGGCTAATATTCTGGTGATGCATTGACAGGAATGTCATATGTAAAACATGGCAGATAATTCTACTCAGAACTGGTGAGGCCTCAGCTGGAGTAATATGTCCAGCTCTGGGCACCACATTTTAAGAAAGACGTGGACAAATTAGAGAGAGTCAAGAGGAGAGAGAAAAAATGATATAAGATTTAGAAAGCCTGCCCTCTGAGGAAAGGTTAAAAAACTGGACCTGTTTAGTCTTGAGAACAGAAGACTGAGGGGGAACCTGATAACAGCTTTAAAATATGTTAAGGGGTTCTATAAAGAGGACTGAGATCAATAATTCTCCATGTCTACTGCAGAAAGGACAAGTACTAATCAGCAGCAAGGAGAGTTAGGTTAGATGCTAACTATAAGGGTAGTTAGACTCTGGAGGTTGTGAAAAACCTCCATGGATGGGGATTCAAGAACAGGTTGGACATTTGATGTTTTTCAAAGTGTAGTACTTTGCAAATGTCTTTACGGAAATTATCTTGTTGAGTTCAGACCAATTCTCCACAAGGACCTCTTGAGGTCTCTCCCAGCCCTACATGTCTATGATTCTATATGGAGAATTTAATCAAGATGATCCTTTAGGATAAACTTAAAATTTAAATGGACTTGAAATCTAATTAATTTAGAAAAAAAAGTTAAAATAAAATAGGTTTATTGCATGGCTGATGGTTCAATTAAAGCTTATCAGTGACAAACGAATATTTTAAGGCCTGTGTGTGGGCGGGGGAGAGATTGGTTGGTTGGTTCCCTGAAAGGTAGGTATCGGTGAGCAAATCATGAGCCTCCAAAAACTCATCGGGGTCCCAAGAGTCTCTCAATTTGTTTTCTAAGGCTCTCCAGGGAAGACATGAACTTTTTTCAGGAACAGCTCTATTCCTGTGCATCTCCTAATTTCTTCAAGAGACTAACTCCTCCTGTATGTATTGGAGGAGGTCCCCAGAATGTGAGAGAGGGGAATGCCTTTTGCTGTGCTGCCACCCGTATTCATCCTGCTCTGCCCTTACCAATGTCTAATAATTAGGGGCTAGCATGAGCCCCTTCAGTTCATCGATGAAACAAAGGTGAAGGAAATAAAAGGTTAGGGAAATAGAGCAGAAAGTTTAGATAGGAAGAGAACCCGACCACTGAGCTAAATGAACTTTTCACTAGCATCTTGGTGGAGTCATATTGTGGACAAGAATGGAAGAAACATGTCCTAATGCACAGCAGCATTGCTAGAGTTCAGGTTATGCCAGCATTTCCATCACAAATCTTGTTGTTTGGTGATTTATAGCTTAGTCATGAAAATAAAATTGCTTTGGGCTAAAAATATGACAAACTCTCAGTCTAGGTATGAATTATTTTTATAAGTTTTCCAAAAGATTGATTTGCTCATTTTTTAAAAACAAAAAGATGTACAAGTATATATCAGGTAAAATGCTTTTTGAGTGTCTAAATTTACAACCACTTTGGTGTGAGAGAAATCAATTTAGCAAGCAATTAATCTATAAAGTTATTTAATTGAATCTGAAATTTTGGTATTTGCCACCATTCTCCAGGGGCCGCATTCTGCCCTTGTACTGTAGTTAGGTACTGTAGTAAGAGGACCACTGTCAAAAGCATTCATTTAAATTACCATCTCCCCCTCCCCCATGCTCAAAATCTGCTCTAAAAAAACATATGTACAAGATAATCATCCAAAAAAGAAGAAAAGCTGATGTTCCCCATGGCCATATTTTGCTTCATTTTTTACTCTCATGACTGATAAGCAGGGTTGGATCCAGGGTTTTTGGCACCCCAAGCGGCAGGGAAAAAAAAATAAGCCGCAAGTGGGACTGAGGGACCCGTCACCGAATTGCTGCCGAAGAGCCGAATGTGCCACCCCTTCCCATTGGCCGCCCCAGGCACTTGCTTGCTGCGCTGGTGCCTGGAGCCGGCCCTGCTGATAAGTTGTAGGGGATACATGTATCTGATGGACTACAAAAACCAGACCTGCATAAACCTGGACTGTATTGTGTTAGAGCGGAGTGGCTAGATCAAAGTGGTGGAAGGGGTGATCTCTTATAGCTCTTGTTGTACCCAATAAAATAAGAAAAAACTATTATAAAGTAGGTTTTAGAAACAAAGAAGTTTAAAAATAAAACTGTGCAAAAGTAAAGACAGATTCCAGCACTTTTTTGTTTGTTTGTTTGTTCAGATAGGATTTTTATGTTGGAACCCATGTGATTTCCCTATCATAGAAAATTAATGTTGCTTAACTGACCACAACTTACTTGTCATTTTCTTTTATAAATAAAATATATTATATTAAATATATTATAAATTATATTATTCAAATATAAATTATATTATTCAAAATTTAGATATTTAATTCCACAACGTATATTGCAGCACACTGCAAAACAAGTGGTGACAGCAGTAATGTCTGGATTCCTCCAGCCTTTACAGATGATGTAACAATTTTAGACAAGTTAGAAAAAAAAGAGATCAACTACCTTTTTCTGATGTGCCACTTAGACAGGAAGCCAAAACACCACTTAAGTTTTCCAATGAGAGCTGTTTCACTAATGCAAGAACATGCCTCTGTCTAAAAAACTGTTTAACATCTTTAGGAAAGATTGAAATACTAAGTTGTCTCTAATATTAGCAATCAGACGTCCTCTTCTACCTCTGCTGCTGTTGGTGCTCAGGAATGAAGCGTATTGTCTTTTTGATAGTGTAGCAGGACCCGTACTTAGGGCTGGCCTATACTTAAAATGCTGCAGCTGTGCCACTGTAGCACTTCAGTGAAGATGCTACCTATACCAACGGGATGGCTTCTTTCATCAGCATAAGTACTTCACCTCCCCGAGAGGCAGTAGCTATGTCAAAGGAGAAGCCCTCCCATCAATACAGTTCTTTCTAGGAGTTAGGTCGGTATAACTGTGTTTCTGCATCCCTGAGCGACATAGTTATACTGATATAAATTGCTAGCGCAGACCAAGCCTTGGAAAAATTCACTGTTCCTCAAAGCACTTGTCCTAGTCTGCCAAAAGCTTTTCCCTGCACTGGCAAATAAGCAAACATTATAGTGTGGTACTAATACTAAATTATTCCTTTCATTTTTTTTGTTATTGAATGTTCCATAGACTATCAGCAATTTCATAAAATTTAACTAAATGTCCATATTCGACACTCCATTGTGGTTCTTTTCCTACCAATGTCAGAGAGACTGTTTAAATGCAATACAACTGACATCAAATGTCAAATGAAGGACTACTTATATATTTAAAGTTATGCATGTGCTTAAGTTGCTAAACTACAGCCCTAAATAGTTCCTTAATGTTATAAGTTTCTTCATTCAAGAGTAGCTATACAACACAGTGATGTTAAAGGAAGAAAATATAAGGCTATCTTTTCATCACCTGATATGTCCAATATTTTCTCCTCTTACCTTCACTGGGCAGTTTTATGGTAGCTCATTGTGAATTGGAAACAGAAGCCTTTTTTTTTATTATTTAGGGTAGTATTTTCAAAAAGCCCATGAAGTGACTTAGGAGGTCAATGGGACTTTCAATGGAATTTTGTCTCTTAAGCCACTTGATGATTTTTGAAATTCTCACCATTATAGTTTAGGAACTCAGCAGCAGCAAAAACTCAAATAGCTTCTTAATTTTTGCTGGAAGAAAGAGTCACAACTTAGCTACAATACTGATATTTCCTTAAGCTTTGTGACACTACTGAGAAGCCTCACTTATTTAACCTCCAATAACAACAAATGTATTGAAAAGGCTAATTGAGTAAATTAGGTGAGATTCAATCTTAAAATTAGCTAACTCTTGTGCCCCTCACAAACTTCAATATCAGGATGGATTTTAGACGCTAATATGCTCTGAAGATCTTAGAGAAATTACTGTTTTAACCAACTGTCAGAAGATACATAGTACAGGTTCAAGTACTCCAAATTCTAGTGATAGGGGCCACCGAAATCAAATCAGAACTGAAGCATGGAGAAAAGGCAAATGATGCTATTTTAAAATATATATCAAGAGCCAATATTGCTACATATTATTGAAAATATTGAATTGGGTTTATATGTGATGGCATGTTGATGTATTTCTGCCTCTGTTTTTTATGAGATAATGGACCTTAAAAAGATCAAGTGGTACTTTGGGCCAGAACTACAGGCCATTTACCTTATCCATAGTCTGGATCCTTACAGTATCCTAACTCACCAGGATCTGTTCACCCCAAATAAAGTTGATGGAGCTGGTTGTTTTCTAGTGAAAGTGATTCCGACGTCATTTAAAGAAGATCTACAATGCTAGGGTAGAAGAGAAGGCATAACAAACCATAAAGAATGTGAAAGGTAGGAAGACTGTCTGTACAGTCTGTCTGTCTCAGGCCTACTATGATTCTGCTTTGTGTTCTGCTGGGATAAATGAAATTGTTCTCCTAAATGCTGCTAACACAATGGATTGAAAATTGGCTGAGTTATTGCACATTGTCAGAAAAACAAGTATAGATACTGTACTGTGTATCTGGCTCTATAAGATATTCATGAAGGAAGAACAATGCTTGGAGTCAGGGCCAGTTCTGACAGGTAACAAAGTCTGCAGGCACATGCTGAGAGAGTTCTGTGTATCTTGCACCATACGTCAATCCCCCTTTGCACACCACATTTTAGGAGTGAAGGCCCCCACCTCATGGCCAGAGGACAGCTGTGAGTCCTGAGGATGACAGTGCCCTATGCTGGAACTACCATTGAGCTGCCTGAACAATTTTGTGAGGGAGAAGTGTGTTTTCTTTTCTAACCTGATGCCTGCAGTTTTACAGAGACATCAGGTTCTATTCCATTTCTTTTTTTCCCCTCCTCCGCATGGTGCTCTTTGGCAGAGAGGAGTCTGAGAATGAGGAAAGAGAGAGAGAGAGATGTGCAAGCAAGCCAGAAATAAATCCTGAAGTTGCTAACACAAAAAGTGTCTAAATAATAAAGACACTTGTCAATTGGATGTCAGTGTTTTGTATCTTTGACACTATCACTGAGAAAAAATAATATCCCAAAATAGGATGCATGATCTATGTCTCTGGATTTGGTCTGGAAAGCCATTGGCACTTGTTGGTGGATGCACATCTTCTATGCATGAGGAGTATTTCGGGCAGAGACCCAACAAGTGAACAGGACAAGCTGGACATAAATCTGTGGCTGGAAATGATAACATTGTACAGGGAGTTGGCATTTCAAGATATAATTAGTGAATTTTCCATCTCAAATCAGGCAGCAACTGCTCAGAGAGGCAAATATATACAGTTATCAGAGGCTAATACATACAGATATTATACAGTTATCAGGTGACAAATATACTAAAACTGGACACATGTGCTCAGTGTTGCTGGGGTTTTGTATTCTTACTACATGCTGCAAACAGGTGACAACATAGCTTTTGTCATATTTATACATTATTACTCAAGGTCATTTGTAAGGGTGGACAAATGTGGCAGAAAACCTTTAATGTGTATTTACCTGATTTTTTAAAATTCATTTTCTTCAACCAGATTTACTTCCTACAAATAGTCCAGCAAACAAGTTATAGACAAGAATGTTTGTGGAAACAATGAATTTAAAGCAAATATTTCAAAAATTCTGTGGGCATTCACACAAGAATCTTGATGTAATGGCTTAAGTCCATCTATCAGTAAAAGAGAAACATGCAATGGGCTGGTCCCCAGCTGAGGTAGATTGATATCAGTCCATTGCCTTCAACAGCCCAAAAACAGTTGCAGAAATTATTTGATTAATAATTTCAAAGAAAGAATATATTAGAAAAAATACAATTCTCTCATGGACAATTCACTAACAGATAACAAGCAAAATTTGTTCAATAAATTATTCATTATGAATTACTGGACCAGTTTTTGTCGTTGTTGTTGTTGGTTTTGGTACGATACAGAGCAACAACTCTTCTGGGAACAGAAATAATCATTGCTAAAATAACACAACAGGGTAAAAGTGAATTTGCTATAAGAATCTGCTTTTGCTTTTTTGAAACTATTTGTGAGTACATTTAGCACTAGTGAAAAGTACCAAACTGACAGCTTGGTGATGAAAGCCCCATATCCACAGACTGGGAACAGCTTAGGTAGCAATAGGACAGCTCTGTCACATTCCTTTGCTATTGTTATGGAGGGCCCCCCTCCCGAACTCTCTCCTCCTCACCTCCCAGTGGTCAACTAGTTTCATCCCACTGTTGCCAATATAGTCATTTTCCAACCCCTCCTTTAAATTGGAACATCCCTTCTAATTTCAATTTCTGGGGAAAACACTGGTCCTCAACCAACACCAAATGAACTCAACAGGTGCTGGTTTAACATTAAATGAGAGAGTACATAGTTGGTTCTCCATTCCTATTTAATCCTAGATGCCTTATTGAATTTGCTAAAAAGAGGACTAGTCGGTATCAATTTTTAGTGGTATCTGTTTGAGTCTACCAAATGGTAACAACTTTCAGCCACAACCAAACAGAAGAATGTGTGATCTGGCGCACTCAAAGTGAAATGCTTTGTATCCTTATCACCCGTCCCTCAAGTCCTTATATGCTTCATAAATATTTGGTATGTAGATGTATTATGTCTTAAACAAACACCACAATATAAATTCTATTTAGAAAAGTGAACTATAATGTTATATGTATAGATACGGTTAGATTCTGTGGAAACCTCTTGGTGTGTACTCTAGCTTAACCAACCCAAATATTTCATTTTAAGCACTGATATTTGCACTGAGAATTTGGAGATGGCTCACCCGGCCTTTTTAAAGATGTTTCTCTTTATATGCATCAGCTATGCAGAAAATCACGATCAAGTACAGAGTAGGTTCAGGCAAAGAACAGGAAAAATTCTGTTTCACACTTCAAGATGCTAATGAAACAGAAAGGGTTTAATCCTCAATCGGTGTAAATTGGTGTAGTTCCATTGACTTCAATAAAGCTATGACGATTTATATAAGCTGAGGATTGGGCCCAAGAGAAGAAATGATGTGCGATTATTACCAGTTGAGTGATTTTCTCCTGATGCCAATTACTGTCAGGAAACAGAAGTAAGTAGGGATTTATGCACATTTGTATGCAGTAGAATGAATTTGGCATGGACAGCGTGAAGGAGCAAGGCACTCCATTTCAAAATACCAAACTATGCTCAACAGATAAATGAGGACCCATCAATACTAATACCACAATTTGGGAACAAATCTATAGGGAAGATGTCCTCAGCAGGTGAATAAAATAGAGAGAAGGAGGCAACACTGCTAACATAATATGTTTGGTGCCTGTCACCCAGAATGATCCCCTACAGCCAAACGATGAGGTCTTTTTACTGGAAAATTCTAAAGAATTATTTCGTGCATGTCATTTTTGTAGCCCATTTTCACAACTGATATCCCCTTGTCAGTACAAAATTATGTTTAAAATACAGCCAAAGAACCATAGCTTTAAATGAAAAAAGATGCCTTGGGAAGGGAACATGTCACAGCTAATTATGAAAAAATATTTCATACTTATACACAGCTTTTTTCTCTTGAGAATTCAAAGTGCTTTACAAACCATTACTCAGTGAACCCTCACAACAACCTCAGAAGTTAACTATTATACCTATTTTACACACGAGTAAACTGTAGGACAGGAATGTTAAGTAGCTTGTCCAGATAGCAAACCCACATGTGTAGATTCCCTGTCCAAGATTTTAAAAACTAGGATTATAGTCCCTAATTTGATTTGATACATGGTACTTTCTGTACCTTTAGCAGGTAAAGCAAATCTCTAGCTTTTTTATATTGCACTAAAAAGAACATTGCATTTTGTCAGTATCCTCTCTTACATGAGCTGATTATCATGGGGACATAGACCAGGAAGTTCCCTCATTTTCCTCATAATGTAGGAAACAAGGGAACGTTAAGATTTAATATCACCTCATCAGTAGTCCAGAAATCTGAGAAGCCTGGAAGGGTTCTGCTTTGGTCTCTATCCGCTCTCAGTCACAGAGAAAATAAGATTTTTTTATTAAGATTAAGCATGTTCTTTTAAATCTTTCCCTGATTTTTTAAATACTTTGCCTCTTTTGTCTTATTACACTATTCCATGTTTTGCCTTCCCATCTTCCTTTTCCTCTTTTGAGTTCTCAGTGCTCCTCTCTCTGACATTGTGTTGCACTATTAATTTTTCTCCTTTTTTGAAGAAACCTTATTTTCCTTCCTTTATCTGCCATTGCTTCTGCCTGCTATAGCTATTCTACTAAACCAGTAAGAGAATATGGAACATATGCTCTGATGACAGTGTTCATTATAAAATGACAGATGAACAAAACACCTTCCAGTTCTTTCATCTCACACCTGCATATTGAGTATAACCTATTCTCCATGGTACAAAGATTCACTTGGGATGTTTGTTTTTTTTAAAACCAAAATCCACTCTTATGACCATACAGTACAGCTATCTGTACACTTCAAAGGAAAATAAGGATAACACGAGTACTTTTTACTTACAGGTATCTAAAGACTCATCTGAATCATCTGGACAGTCGGGTTCTCCATCACATAGCCAATTTTGAGACACACAAGTCACATGATCATCGCAAAGAAACTCTCCTATGTCACACAGCTGTTCTTCTGAAAAGGAAAATGTTTTTACATGGAATGATTAACAGATGAGTGAAAATAAAGAGACAAAATGGTATGATCATTAAATAGGAAATTAAAGCAAATACCCAAAAGAACATGACTATGAGTTGAAAGCTGAATGAGATCTTTAACAGCCAGATTATGATGCCCTTATTTAGAATGAGCAGTGCATCACCCTCTGCGAAGTCCTACTGAAGTAAATTAAGAGATTAAGGTACATCCAGACATGAGTAAAGATAACATAATCTGTCCCTACAAAAATAAGATAGGAGTTTCATACTTTTTTTGCTAATTTTTAGTTTCAAGCATATCATCATGAGATCATCTTGGTCATTATATGGAATCCAACAAGCTTTTATGTCTATAATATCTGCCTGCATGAAATGGCTGGTTATTGTTAGAAATGTCTATTTGCAGGAAAGGACTCAGTGGTGATGATATGATTTCCTTCTTTTGTCCTCAAAGAGTTTTAACAAATTGTGCACCCAAATCAAAAGCTTTTTCCAGGAAAGGTCTTCTGTGAGAGCCAAAGACCCTGTTCTCATAGTTTTAACTGATTTTTTTATACTGAGTTTACTCAGATGACATTAAACTCAAAACCACATCTCATGTTAAAAAATAATAATACTCAAAGAAGTATTACTAATATTAATATTCCAGGTTTCTATAGTGCTTTAAAAATACTAAAGGCTCACTTTAAAAAAAAAAAAAAGCCTGAATTGTTTGCAGGCACAAATGCTAGTATTTAATCACGTAATTGTTTTTGCAAACCAGTAATTTTGCTTCTCATGGCTGTAAAATTGTAAACTGAGTTTAAAACACTGGCCATAAGGGACCAACATTGCATGTGTTGCACACCAAAACACCTGCTGGCTTCAATCAACAAATCCTGCCTTACTGAAGTTTTGGGTTGAAATAATGCAGGAGTAGGTCATCGTTAATTAAACCTACAACACTTCTGTGAAGCAAATACTATTCATTTTACTGATGTGCAAATTGCAGCAGTGCCTTTCCCAAGGTCACACTGCAGATTAGTGAGCACAGCCTGTCTAATTCTTCTCTCAGTTACACCACTGAAGACCAGAAATAACTCTATTAAAGTCAATAGTATTGCAACAGTGTAAAATTGGTATAATTATGAGGAGATTTAGGGCTCCTGCTCCCTTGTTCCATTGCTAGATCAGTATATCAGCTCAGTTCATAGTGAAAGGTAAGAGATGTTGCTATGATTTCCAATTGTTATTATATTTCATTGTTTTTATATATAACTGTTCTGAGAGACTGAAACTGACTGGCTCTTACATGAGATCTGTTTTGCTACAGCAAGTGATTAAAGGCTTCTAATTATCAAGGAGCTCATCGGTGGTTATGTACCCGTTCTTAGTTATGTGTGTTAATGGTAAAACAGTCTTATGAAGACAACATCCAATGTACTTCGTAGCAATGTAATTGTCATCCTAGACAATAGTTATATATAGCATTGTCTAATCAGGGCAAGATGTGCCTCTAGTGTGCTTGCTAAAACAGTCTCAGGGCTTTAAAGAAAATTCTTATTGTTGCACAGTTTTAGGGACAGTTATATATTATCCCTCTAGGAAATAGCAGCTTGTTTCAAGTAGCCTATTTATTTTGTACCCAGATATTCCATTTTCAAGGTCATCCTCTGAAGCTATTGATGATTACACATTTAAATGAGTGAATTTCCAGCTATTATGTAAATAGACATTTTACATTATTTAAAATTATCTACTGTGCAGTTCTTTGCTCCTTAAAAGGATGAGCATTTTTTGTATGTTTTTCATTTAACATATTATTAAAACAGCCTACAGTGCTGAGCTGTTCAAGCTAATCTTTAAAAAAAAATCTTCTCTTTGTTAAAAAAAACCCCAAACACTGTATAATTAAAAATGTAGGCTTATGAGATCACGGAGGCAATTTTCCTTAAATCCTTTGGGGAAAAGTTCAAAGCTCTTAGTATATGTACCACTTCCTAAAAAATAGCACGGGAAGCATAACTGAGAGAAAAAGTTTTGCCATTTACAGGTTATCCTCTATTCTTAAGGGGAGTTGTATACAGAAATCCGTATGTGTCAACACATATCAATTTACTATTACTTTCAATGGTAATGCACTTCTAAAAATCAACCTTTTAGCACAAGAGGATTTATGTGCAACTTTCCATACATTAGGTTGAAAGTATAACCCTCATGTAGTGCCACATGTGTTCTACTTAGAGGCAGATGTTTAAAAAAATAAATTATAATTATAATACCAAAAAACTACAAGAAAGCAGTAAACTAACATGCCAGCTTATCTATACAATTTAAATACAGCTCAAGAATGAACTTGTCATTTATACAGAGGTATTCTGATAATGTACCATCCATACTGGTTTTGGTACAATTTGGTATCACAGCTGTGTTAGGAATATTAAATAACGTTTCAGTGGGATTCATAATATTTTATTCAAGTTATATCAATGTAATTTTTTACACTACTAGGAAATTTCAGAAACCCAGATACTAATACTCATTCCTTTAAAATGTACAAGCTAAGATTCATAAGAGATACTGAAATATTTTAAATAATATATTAGATAATATTAATTTCTTATTGAATGTCAGAACTAATAGCTAAAAGGGGCCATGGCTGTCTAAAAGTACAACAAAGCTGTGATTTGTGGGAACACATATGCAGATCAGTAACTATGCACATGAGCAGTTCCAATGGGACTCAAAATTACTCCCATGCATAAATGTTTATCAGAGTGAGGCATAAATGTTTTTTTTTCTTCTTCCCCCTTTAAATTCTGATTGGCAATAATGTGTGTGGAGAGAGAGATCCACACTTACTGTCATTCACTGATTGAAATGTAATCCTCTGAGCCTAATTATATACTGCAGCCAGCAACAACTGGAGGAAATTACACTTTAAATCAATTAACAATTCCAGCACAATTATTTAAGATTGGAATCATTGTGAAAAACCCAAATTAAGGGTCATTGAAGTCAATGGTAGTTTTCCAAGTCTGGGCCCTAGGCATTTTGTTTGTTTGTTTTACTGCAATGGACCCATATTAGAGCTGAGTTAGCATTATCCATAGCTACTAGGACTGACATTGGAGAAATGTTAGTAGGAAATGGGCTTCTTAAAAAGGAATAGAGTCCAATTCCTCCACAGTCCTTAGACATTCCACTTCTGAGAAAGTGATAACACACTAGACAGGAGACAAGCTGTGAGCCTGTACTATCATTAATTTAAAGACCTTTCTCCTCTGCTACATTCCATTATGGTTTATACCTTTATCTTTCTTAATAAAATACCTTTTCCTCCTTGATGTCAACTGCCAGTCAAAAGGCATCAGAACACTTCTAATGCCACGGAAACGCATGACAGAAGCCTCTGAATAGCACCATAAATGCCCAAGTAAATGGCACCAGTGGTTAAGAAATATATGAAGGGGCAAGTGTCTTATCATTTTCAAGGGTAATGAGTGTGACACAAAAAACCTGTTCTCTTGTGTGAAGAAAAGTTAGGGTGAGGAGAGAACAGTTTGCTACCTTCCCAGAAACACGGATATTAATTTTTCTTAATGGATCTTACTGAGTACAGAATTTGTAATCCTCCCATATCTATTAAACACCAAAAACACCAAGTCTTTTTGAATCTCAAAATAGAAGGTACGCCTGCAAAAAAGCCTCCTTACCAAAACTAACAACAACAAAAATAACACAGAGCAGGGCAGAACAGTTCAGTATAAAGGAACTATATTTCTGTAAATATTTCAGATCATAGTTAACATGTTTCTTTTAAGAGGAGAACATATTTGTCTTTGGTCATTTTAAAACTGATGAGCTCCTGGGTGGTTCTTTATTCAGTGGTGTAGAAAGTTAAAAATTGCACCCTTTTGCTGTCTTACCCTTTTTACCATCAAGAAAACTGATAGAGCAAAAATCCCACTTTATAATTTGCCAAAATACATTTCGGGGGGATTTTGATTGGCATAAAGCAGCTTAATAGGATGCCCATTATGCTATCCATTTTTTATTGGCATTTAAATGATCCTTTTTCCAATTCACTTTTATTTTATGTTTCCCTTACAGATGTATGTCTTTCTTTTGTCTGTCACTTTTGTAGATCCTTTGAAATCAATCAGCCCGGTTACTTATAAATGCTGGACTAATGTGGAATTAAAAAAAAAAAAAAAAAAAAAGCCCTGGCCACCCAAGAGATGCTTCCTTATTAACTGCAAAGAAAATGGTTTCTTTCACTGACACTTCTTCCCATTCTTTTTTCATCTGCACTCTGTATGCTGCACAGTGAGACTCCCAGAGGAGGAAAAATTCACATATTTTTAACATACTGATACTTTGTGAGATACAGAGCAGATGGTTAGAAATCATCTCTCTATGGGTCAATGAAAGCTTTGCCTCCCTAAGGATATTACTCCATCCTGTGTTGTAAGCACCTGGCAGTGCCTCTTAGAATTAAAGTTTCACCAAAACAACTGACTTTGTGTTAAAGTAAATACATTTCTAGATCCAAAAATGTCTCCCAGTATAAGACAGACCTGCAGTTTAAGAAGGGAAACCTTAAAATCTCCCTTAGTTTCTAGAAAGTTTGTATAGGAAATATCCTAATGAACAAATTTATTAATGTCATGCAATTAATCTTATTTTGGACTGCCAAAAATTCCACTAAGACTATATATTTACCCTTATTTACAATTTCCAAAGGTTATCACATTCATATATTCACAGCCACAGAGAGCAGCCATTGCTAAATGATTAGAAAAATACTTTGAATGCAAAGTGGTGACCAATGTCTGCTTCCAAGAGGAAAACTGCAATTTTAATAAGACAGTTGCCCTTTGTAGACATGCATTTAAATCTTAAACGATGCAAAGGGATAAAGATCCGTTTTCTGTGATCACATTGACTGTTAGATGTCATAGGTATCTGGGTTGTTCTTATTTGGATGAACGCAAATTATGAAAAGAAGGCCAATACGGTTCTTAAATAGAACTACATATAAATTAAGTACTTCTCCAGAAGATATGTATCATGAGAAGGTAAATGAATCTCTGTACAACTAATTAACTCTGCCTTAGTAGCAGAACACACACACAGTGTAAATTCCACCATCAACATGAAAGACGCTTACGTTAAGTAACCACCTGTACATTGTTGTTCTATGAAAGAGTTTAGATTTCTCTCTAGAATGATTATTGGTATAATTTTTTGAAGGTGGGGGCTTCCAAACTGCTCTACTTTTCCCACTTTTACTTCCCTTTCTCTGCAAGAGCCTGGTATGGTGGTAAAAACTCCATTCAACTAGAAGACCTATATTGTGCTCATTTAGATGCTTCTATCATCCTTCAAGGTACCCTCAAGGTACTTGTGTGCTGTCTTCAGAGTACTCTCAGCCTCCATCTGCTCAGAGCACCTGGGACCCCAAAAATCAAATCTCCCATATGGCAGCACTTTGCAAAGTAAACTCTTAAATAGTCATGTAGATTTTTGGTTCATTATAACCTGGAGTGTGTTCATCAGCTCTTGACAGACAGCCTAAAATGAAAAAAAACAACAAAAAAAACACCACATGCTTAAAACAGTTCTAAAGATACAGTCAAACTGTTTCAAAGTCTTTGATCCAGAAGAGATGTATTTTTTTTCCTGAAGCAGAACACCCAGATTGGGTGGACAACGCCCTGAGTGGCTCACAGAATCCTGTTTATCAGGGTATGTTTACACAGCCCATAGGAGTGAGCCTCCCAGCCCTTGTTAATAAACTCAGGGTAGCAAGGCTCTGCTAGTGCTATAAAAATAGCTGTATAAACAGTGTTTTGAAGTTGCAGCTTGGACTGGAGCTCAGGCTTTGAAACCTAGGGAAGTGAGTGAATTGCAGAGCCCGAGCTCTAGTCCAAGCCACAACTTCAAAGCACTGTCTACAGAGATATTTTTCCAGCACTAGCATGAGTTCTGCTAGCCTTAGTCGAATATCCAGAGCTGGGAGGCTCACTTCTGTGCACTGTGTGTACCTTCAGAAGCTCGGCTCATGGGTTTTGCTCACATATTTCAGGGTCAAACTGATTACTAGATTCAGGGTTGAGAAGGAATTGTCCCCCATAAGGTTGGGTGGGATCTGTGGGGTTTTTCACCTCCCTCTGAAACATAGAGCACAGATAATTTGCTAGGATCATGCAGAGAGCTCACTTACACAATTCCCTGCCTTTGTAGGGGCCTCAGGCATTGGTGGCACTATGGTGTCTCCTGTTTTCTGCCTGTTGCACACAACAGTTTAATCTCCTGGAGACTGAAATATTTTAATCTCACACAGGGGCGGCTCCAGGCACCAGCACACCAAGAGCGTGCCTGGGGCGGCAAGCCACGGGGGGCGCTCTGCCCGTCGCCGCGAGTTGCCTTTGGCGGCAGGCCTGCAGAGGATCCGCTGGTCCCGCGGCTTCAGCGGACATCCCGCAGGCGCGCCGCTGAATCTGCGGGACCGGGGACCTCCCACAGGTGTGCCGCCGAATCCATGGGACCGGGAACCTCCCGCAAGCAAGCCGCTGAAGGCAGCCTGTCTGCTGTGCTTGGGGCGGGCAAAATACCTAGAGCCGCCCCCGATCTCACCCAAATTATTGGGCTTTATATAGAGGTAACAATGAAAATGTAATGGCCTGTGAGATACAGGATGCCAGACTTTAACCTCTAAGAAAGTACGAAACTATGAAAAAGATACTGAAACAACAGGCAATGTTTAGAAAGAGGTCAAAATAATTTGTGAATAGACCTTTTTCAAATTAGCAGGTAGTTTTAGTGAAAAATTTAAAGTAAGAAATACAGATTTTGCTTCATTCAAAATTTCTCACAAAATGCTTGGGTTGTTTGACTAAACGAAATCAACATTTTAATTTTGAAAAAATATATATAAAAATAATCAATATTTTTCAGTTTCTTCCCCCCTTCTCCCTCCCCTCTTTAAAAAAAAGGGGGGGGGAATCTCCTCCCAAAAGACCAAATGTGAACATTTTTTGGTTGGCACTTTTTCCTCAAAATCCTAAAAAAAATTAGACCCAATATAACATTTTCCCTGAAACATTTTCATTTCAGCTAAAAAGCCAGTTGAACTATTTTTTTTGTTGGGCGTAGGGAACAAGCAAGCAAACAAATCTGTTCCTACAAACATATTACTAGCAGCTCTCTTTGTGAACATAATTGGTGTTTGAAAAGGGATGATGAGATCAGATCAATGTCAGAGAACATTGCCATAGATTTTCCAATCAGATAATTACCACAAGTTTGAAATGAGAATTTGGATCAAGAAGTGACAGCCAAAGAGGGCAATGTATGGTTAGCACAAAGACCCTACATAAAAGCACTGTCAAGACCTGGTCTTAGACTCCTGACACAAGCAAAACTCCGAGGAAAGTCAGCAAATTGTTTGTCTGTATAAACAATCTGTTTTCTTCCTAAACATGAGAAGAGAGAGACTGAAGGAGGAAAGGAAAAAGATGCATCGGTCACAAAACTCAAAATGGAGTTGAACATTTCACATTTTGATTTATTGAGCTTTGTATTCACGTTTTCTGTATCTATGTATTCATGATTTTGGATGTGGAACTCCCATTGATGATAAATGGCAGTTCTATCACATTTCAAAGCTATTATATGCCTATTAACTATCACTTTTAAGTTCTCAATTAGTTTTGCTCTGATTTTAGTTAAGTTATCTTAATTACATTTGTCTAACAAACTAAGGGAACTTTTTTTTTTCCTTTTAAAGATTGCTTTCTGTGTGGGATTTCCTTTGATATCTTAATCTGAAACATGGATGAGTTTTCAGATTAATTTCTGCCAATTTTATTTAAAACTGGATAGTATTTTCTAGTGACAGTTTATGTTATGAGTTGTCATGTGCTAAAACTTATTATGACAGCTGAAAGCAAGGGGAGAGAGCATGTGCATTAGTTCTTATTTGACTGCTGTATTTGTGATTCTACAACTCATATTAGCACTTCTTGACTTAGAGTGACATTTGTAAAGCACAAAATTTTAGTGTAATAATTCAGCTGCAGGAAAAGGAAATTTAGAGTGAGAGTTTAAGACAAGAAGGGACCACCAGATCATTTACTCCAGTGGTTTTCAAACTTTTGTTTCTGAAGACCCAGTTGAAGAAAATTTTAAACTTCGTTTACAGTGCTCAGATCATCTCCCCCAAATCTGTGCATGGAAGGAACCCTCCAAAGTTGGATTGCTCACCTACCATGGAGCAAGAGGCCTGGCTGATTGCCCAGCACCATTCCCTCCACCACCACCACCCAGCCACCTCACAGGTCCTAAGGAGGGTTCTACACAAGTCCACAGTCTACACAGGGAGAGGTACAACAGGGTGGGGCTGGAGAGGGATGCACATCATCTCTATGCTTGCCCAACAGAGGGGGAACCAAAATTGATTCTGTATGGAGACCTATTGGGATGGCAGTGGCTGTGATCACTGGGGCCACGTGGGGTGAACAGTCTGCCAGACATCAAAGTCTGTGAGAAGACACCTGCACAGATGACTATTGACTTACAGAGAATGCCCAGGTTTATGGGAGAACCCTTGAGCTTTTGCAGTGAGTCAAACTCTGCTCTTCTCTGGATCTCTCCAAATCTAACACGGTAATGTCTCACTGAAGGGATCCTGCTGGAGATTTTCTACATCCGAGGCTCCTTGTGTGGGTTTTACCATATAACACAATGACCTGGTCCCTAATTTGATATGTCCGGTGGCCTGAGAAATCATCAAGCAAATGTTTAGATACTGACAAAAGACCAAAATATTCCTGAGATATTTTTACCTAATCAGTTGAGAGCCACACAATACAAATCTCTGTAAAATATGAAATTACATGATAGTGATGTCTTCTATGGACACAAAAATACCTCAGAATTGCAAATGTCCTCTCATGACATAATAGAGCTATGGTAGTAATATAAAAATATTACCTATAATCATATTATTTACCAGTCCGTACCCCAAGTCTTTTATATAAAGAAAGTTGTTAAAACCTCAGCAAGGTAAGTACAAGATAGACAGAATTTTGCAGACTGATCTTCTTGTATAACCTATGTGAAAAATGTAGGACCACAGTCTCTGGTGTAATGCTGTCTTTAATGCTGGCTTAATTGGACTGTGGGAGCTAAATGATAGGGAAAAGCCTGCTCATTCTTCCCTCACAGATGAAGCATTACAAGACATACACAAGATTCAGGGGTATAGCATTATAAAAATACCAAACCATAGGATCTGCAGGTAGCGTAGTCTCAATACAATGAAGGATGGGTCGTGCACATGGAGTACTAGATCCTCCAATCTTCTTCCAGGCACTCCTTTGATTCTGGGGAAATGGATGGCTTAGTAGCTGACTACCATTTGCATTTTGGTCTGCATCTCCAAACTACCTCCTCTTTCAAGATGGCGTGGGGAGAGAAGTGACAGATATGAAGTCACTGCATCTCTGAAATGCATTAATTTCCCTGGGATTTTCTTCCAGGAACTGTGCAGGTAACCCAGGGAGCCCGCCACCTATAACAACAACTTACCTATCCAACTGGCTATACACCCTGACATATCATTGTTCAGATGTAGCAGGTATTCAACCTCTAATCCTTTCCTTCTGGGATCTATAGATTCATTTTGCATACATTCACATATACTTGCTCCCACTCAAAATGCATACTGCAGAGAAGAATAGGCCCCACAAAGAGGCTTTACTTTTTCAGGTTCGTGCTAAGATGCAACAGAATGCCTGTGAAACAAAGTCCCCCAGCTTCCTCCAAATGAGTGTCAAGGATGAGCAATAAGGCTAGGACTGGAAACAAGCCTACTGGCACCTTAAATAGACTTTAATTCCATTCAATGGCTTGTTACATATACAGCTTTCTACAAAACTCCACCATCTTCTGTGATGTCACTGAGTTAAAAACACAGCAAGTTCCTGCTGGATTGTCTCATCCTCGCTTAAGACAAATAATTTACATGTAATATACTATAGTCACTCTGACTGTTGGAAGCCGAATATATGTATTAAACTATGATAAGTTACAATATCATGACATTCACAAGATATAGTGCTCCTCTGAACAGATGTGCTATCTCTATGAGCTTCTACATGCTGAGGTTTTTAACCATTATAAATGATAGAGGATAATTAATTTAGATAAAATTGGTACATCTTTTTATTATCCTTCTGTGTCATTGATTTCTCTAATTCAGCACCTTATATCTCCATAAAAACATTATAAAGATATTTCTTTTTCATATTTCCAGCTAGATTTTTACAGAACTAATTTTTTTCTAAACAAGGAAAAGCATGTACTAGAACGCTAATGATATTTGGAGATGAAAAACATTTTAGGGATACAGCAGCATGTCTGCTGCATTTCTTTATTGTCAATTTAACTAAAAATAACGGCATGCTGATCTTTTAAAAAAAGTTTAATTTATATAACTGCAAAAGAGAGAAAACATAATTGCATAATACCATAAGTATGTTCAAAGTCATTGTTGCAGTTCTCTAAAATTATCAGGTATAATGTCTTACTATAACGAGAAATAAAATGAAATTTTAAAAAGTCTACAATTATAGTAACTGCCGGTATTAGTCAAATACTCTACATGGAGAAAGAATGACTAGACCATATTAGAAAGGTTGTAATTACCAGACTGACCTTCTACCAAACCACATGCTGGGTCAACTGCCAACCCTGCTCCCTTTACCAGAGATTATTACATAATCAACTCATAACCATGCAGCTAAATCCAATAATTTGACAAATCTTTTAGTAATGTACCATTTCTTTGCAGGAAAGATCTCATGATTTCATAATGATTCTCTGGAGGAAATTTCTTCTTTTCTCCTTTCACCCCCAGTTCAACTTATAGGCATTAACAGCTTCAGAAGTCATCAGATATGTCTATTCAATTCTGAATTGTTCCACAGTGTTACAGTAATTCAGATTCAGACATAAGACAAAAAAGCTAAAATTACATTTTCATCCATGCTATCCATAACAGAATAGTAGTTATCTTCCTTAAGGGAGAGATGTGAGGCCTTCAGGGATGTGAAGTGCACAGAAATATTAACAGCAGTCAGTGGAAGTACTAAAACTACAACCCAAGGTCTCTCAGATTGCAGCTCCGGGCATATTCCCCAAGCCCTGAAGGTATTGTGTGGTGGAAAGTGTCTCTCTGTCTCTCAGATGTGTGACATTTCCCCTGAGATGCCCGCATCCTTCACAAATGTGTGAAATGAATGAGTGCCACATGAAATGTGCAACACTTGGCAAGTCTGCTTTTTCTTGATAATGCCTTTCATCGGAGGAACTTCAAAGTCATTAGTTAATGAGATCTCATACTAGCTCTGAGAGAGAAACATTGAACAACTTGACCAAGGTCATAGAGTGAGTCAGTGTCAGTTAGGAAAAGAGTCCAGGAAACCTGATTCCTCAATCGCTTGTAAAAACACCTCTTTGTCCATTGGAAGAATAGCGAGTAGTTCTGATGTCTACCTAGCAGAGCCTGAAAGACTTGAACATTTCAAAGAATATCCTTTTAGCATATTATTAATATTTAAATATTTATGTCATATATCATTTATACTAAAATCTATAGGAAGGAGGCATTCATACCCAGCTCTACCATATTTTCATGGTCATGAGTGATAAGCCTGCAGTCAGTAAATTTATCTCAGAATGATTCCAGTTAAAATGACATGAAATAATGATGAACAGGTTTTCATAGCAGATGCAAGTGCCTGATTATATAATTCAATTTTAATGACAAATATGAAGGTTTTGTTTTGTGCAACAGAAGAGAAGATTTATATAATCATATGAAAGAATCAAATCGTATACACATAAACACATATGTTTGTTATTCTAATATAAAACAAATGCTTACTAATCTACAGAGAAATTAGATGGAGGACATGGAGTGAATGACCATAGTATATCCTTTATACTGAGCTTGGTGATTAAGAAAGAAGAGAGAATTAAAGGAAAGATATATCTAAGCCATCATTCCTTCATAAATATAATATCACTTGCCTAGCTACAGAGAGGAATCTCATTAGCAGATTTAGATGCAGCATTCCATTCAGATCAAAGTTGATACTGCATAACATGGCTGCTATACTTTTGTTAACTTTAAATGACAATACATTTTATAGAATGCAGTCTTTTTTTGTTAATGTTACAGCAGGGAAATTATATTATCTAGGTCATTTTAATAAACATTGGCTCCGAGTCTGCAAATGGTTCCAGAGTCCCATTGAAGTAATGCATGTCGTATTAGGTAGGCATAACAAATGGTTGTAATTTAATTGTAAAAATTGAGTCAGTGGGACTCTGGGTGAGTGCTGGGGTCCACCCTGGAAGATTCAATTGCAATATAGGAGTTACAGAGCCCATGCTTCAATGAGAGTAGGGAGAGATTCCAGGATAAGTCCCATGGCTTACTGAACAACATCTCAGTTACTCTTACTTTTTATTTCTTATTTTTTTCCTAAAATTCCTGAATCTTTGCTTTCTTAAATACTATTAGCAAAGTAAGAAGCATTAAATACCTGTTACAAAACTACATGTGATGTGATTGCTCTATAGCATCACAAGAAAGTATTTAAAGTGTCACCTTATAAAAGTTGTGGATCATTCTATGAAAAAATCAGGTCCTGTGGTGATAGCCTATGGTGCAATTTTGTTGCTCATATATCAATAGATTTATAGTACTTTCATACTTGACACTTATAGCTGACAATATATATACATAAACTGTTCCCTCAATACGTCTCATGCACCAATCTCTCAATGGTAATGCCAGTTTTATTAGGTGAGCTTTTCTATCTTAACAATAAAAAATACAAGCAGAAAGTTTTAAAGGCTGTTTACTAAGGCACTCATTGCACTTCATTAACATTTATAGGTATAAATAGGAACTACATGAGCTCCCTGGGTACAGGCATGTGGGGTTAAGGAAGCCTGTGTGCCTGCTTACTCCCTACTGGAAGTAAGTGTGCTGGCAAGCAGAGTGGAGTGGATTCCAGGGGTTATAGAGTGGGTTCCCATGTAGACCAGCAGAAAATCACTTCATCCCTAAAGCCAGGAAAAAGTGGGGTAGGATTGTATTTCTTGAAAGGAACTGGGTACTCCTGGGGCAGCCCTCACAATGAAGGTGTCTTTGAGACACAATTTGATCAGCAGACATGTAAAGAATATAAAATACAAGCAACTGAATTGATTGGATTAAGCACAAACATAAGAACAGCCATACTAGATCAGACCAATAATTAA
Organism: Mauremys reevesii; assembly: GCF_016161935.1. Classification (NCBI taxonomy): domain Eukaryota; kingdom Metazoa; phylum Chordata; order Testudines; family Geoemydidae; genus Mauremys; species Mauremys reevesii. Next base: position 56,196,030 of record NC_052633.1, on the reverse strand, counting down.
TCAAGTATGATATCCTGTTTTCTGACAGTGACCAGTGCCAGATGATTCAGAGGGAATGAACGGAATAGGGGAATTATCAAGTGAGCCATGCCCTGTCATCACTCCCAGCTTCTGGCAGTTTAGAGCTACCCAGAGCATAGGGTTGAGTCCCTGGCCAACTTGGCTAACAGCCACAGATGGAACTATCCTCTATGAACTTATATTATTCTTTTTTTAACGTAGTTATACTTTTGGCCCTCACAACATCCCCTGGAACAAAGTTCCACAGGTTGACTGTACATTGTATGAAGGACTTCCTTAGATGTGTTTTAATCCTGCTGCCTGTTAATTTCATTGGGTGACCCTGGTTGTTGTTCTTATGTGAAGCAGTAAATAACAATACCTTATTCACTGTCTCCACACCGTTCATGATTTTTTACACCTCTGTCAAATCCCCCCCAGTCATCTCTTTTCCAAGCTGAACAACAAGTAATAATCACTGTGAAAATATATTACACGTTAAAGTTTAACAGTAACCTTATTAACAAAATGTAAAGATAATTATGATTAAAGAGCATCAATAACTGAACTATGCTACATGTACTAATTCAATCAATATAAATATACACATACTGTCTCATTAAAAAATAAAAATGTTTATTGATATGTTGGTGCCATTTAGCTGCCTGTGAGAAATGCTATGAATTTTCTAAATTTAAAATAACTGTAGATGAAGTAAAATATAAAATTAGTTATGAGAAAGCTCAAGCATGTAGTTTGTAATGCCAAATATGTCTCTGACACTAGAATATACACTACTCTGATGTATCGTAAAACTACAAATGTGTTCTGTAGTGTGATCCTTAAGAAAAAAAAGTTTCTAGATAAAACTGTTCACTATATTTTGTAATAGAAAGAAAGAAAGAAAGAAAGAATCAGGTACAATTACTTTGGGATTCAAACCTGCAACCCTTATTCAGATGATTGGTCCCCCGATGATGGGACTACTCACTTGAATAAGGACTAGTTGCATAAAGATGGATTGCAGGGTTGGGCTTTTTATGCACTGTATGCTCCATGAAGAACAGGTCAATTTCTTCCAATAATATGTTTTTAATGGTGTTTATTCTTCCACCTGATATTCACCCTATAAGAATAATATCTGCTTCCAGTTAGGACTTAAAAATTATTTGGGAAAATAGTATAGGAGTGAAATAAATATTATGTAACAAGGCGAGTAGATTAGTAAAACACTCTAAATAGGCCAGAATCAGGTTTCTTGGATTATTTATGAAGTTAAGAGGAATACCTTTCTCTTATTAATAACTTCTCACAACCAGAGGAGTTATTCTGAAAGAGAAGTACAGAATTTGATTCTGCAAGGAGCATTCTTGTGAAATGCTGAACACAATCAATTTCCACTGATTTAGAGGAGTTGAGAGCACTGAGTGCCTCAGACTGTATGATAGAGATGAGCAGACAGTATTCTGTGAAGAATAAATTACAGGTCAAATATACCCAATGTCATTTTTATGTGAGACAGACAGGAAAGACATCTGTCTAAAAGCTGCTAGGAAGGAATGCAAGGTATTGCCTCCTACATAGCATGGAGGGAGACTTGAGTAAGAAGACAGAGAATTGAGCACCTGCAGTAGTCCCAATATCAAATGTGCCAGGAAACAGTGAGGAGGACAGTGATGTAAGAGGAAAGTGAGGTAAGTGGTGCCAGGGAGCTGGCTCTGGCTCCTTGATTCTGAAGGTCAGCCCTGGCCCCCATACAAATTTGAGCTGCCAAGCACTGTGATCAGCTCTGTAGCTGGCTAAAGCCCTCTGATTTTAAAAAGTAAATTATTGATCAACAATTCAGATTTTTCCACTACTGAAAAAACAAATTTTAACTAAAGAATTTAATCAAAAGACTGAAATTCAGGAAATACCAGCAAGCTCTAAAATTAAAACCATAAAAATATTTCCTCAATTAGCAACCTAAGAACACAACAGAATTCTGCTTTAAACTGCAACAGTAAAAATATTAATTGAATTATTTTTGTGTTTGTTATCTGTGTGTGGGACAGGGCACGAAACTCAGACTCAGGAGACCTTCTGCTAGTGGCTTGCTGTGTGACTTTGGTCAACTCATGTCACCTATTTGCCTCAGTTTCCTCACTTGCGAAATGAGGAAAAGTATAGCTATCTTTCTATGTAAAGGTCTTTGAGCTATTTAAGAACCAAATTGTGTTAATTATTGAGTAGCATCAATGCTCTCACACATATTAAATGCAATATTCTGTACAGTACACAAAGCCTTGGAAATGGTCATTTTCTTGATAACATTGTCATAGCCATTCAGAGCTACCTTCTGCTGAGATTTATTAAACAGATTCTGTATGCCCTGAGATTAATCCACAATTAGGTATGGATGTCAGTACTGCAAAAGCTTAATAATTAAGTACATCCCCATTTGTTCTAATATAAATTCCACAGTGCTGAGGAACATGAACCCTGATAGGCTACTAATAATCCTAGTTAAGGTCACACTATGCCTACTCTTGTATTGAATGCTTCCAATAAGAACAACTCCACCAGGTTACTGTAAGTGTCTGATCCTAATCCCACTGACGTCATAATGTTTCCCAGTGACTTCAGTGAGCTTTGGATCAAGCTCCAAACTTCTCTTGTGGACACACCTTTTCTACCATTCATCATTATACCAACTTCCTCACTCTCTTGGCAATACAATAACATCACTACAACAACTAAAACAGATACTTATATGGAAATGCAATATTTGCCATGTATGTGTTTTTAGCATTACTGAAATACAGTTCAGCAGCTGGAATGAAAAAAAAAGGAAAAAAAAAAAAAAGACGAGACAGATTCCTGTAACCATCCATTTCTCCATAGAACACTTTGGGAACTACAGCTCTGACCTACCCAAAACCAAAAAGAGATGTTTTTCCCCTCTATACTTGATCTGAAAACACACGTGCACATACCCATCCACCCCCACAGAATTGATGTGGGTTGGTCTATGATTACAGTGCTGATAATGCTTTTGTGTTGTTTTTGTCCATTTCTTCTGTTCTGTTACATAGAGCACCAAATTGTGAAAGTGTCCACCAGCTGGGGATTCAATAATAACATAGTCCATTGATCCTCACAGAGTGTAGTACAAAGAAGATCTATTAGCAATGCTCTATTAGCTCTCCCCATATTTTTGTCAAAAGGAGGCAATACCATGCCACAGTGCCTACAAAACAAAACAAAAACATTTTAATCTCCCAGTCATGAAATGGCTGCACTGTGAGGAAAATGTGGGGAAGATGGGGCTGCACTGTGGGGAAAATGGCTGCACAGTGTGGGGCTATTGGGGTGTTACTTTGATGAACTCACATTGAAATTCCTTTCAGTATACTGGAACCATGTTTTCCTGAACAGAGCTCTTCTGGGCCATGGAGGAAGTAAGGATATTTGCATTTTTTAACCTATAACAGTCATGGGGGGTATACAGAATCTCAGTCTCTTTGTGTGTTTACACACACACACACACACACAGACATCATATAAATACGTACACATCACTGTGTGTCTATATATATGTACATTACTCATACTGTATGCAGCATATGGTATAATATACTGCAGTAAAGTAATGTATAATTTAAGATGTGAGTGAAAGAGGGACTCTCTCTTGTTCACGAATGTCAGATCTTCATTCTGGAAGACCCATTCCTCATAATGAACAGTGTCAATAAATGCATTATTTGGCAGAAGTTTAGCTTTTAAAATATTTACATCCCCAATGTAGATGTTTAATTGGTGTTTAGTACCATATTAGTTTAGGGGGAAATAAAACTCACACATTAACTATGAAGGGGAATGCTTTGTACATCTGCTCTAGTGCACCTGTTCTAGCTTGATAACAGCTGCTTTATGGTGTCAGAATCTATTTGAAACTCAGAATGGCCTCCGTTTCAGCACACACCCTAAGAGTTACCAACCAGCAATACTGTAACTGAGTTAACACAGGCTGTAAACTTAGATCAGGAAATTATTTCTCAGATACTGTAGAGTGGTGACCATGGGGATATGTCAGCTTTGTAATATTGGGAACCATACTTCATTATTGGTGAGAAATTTCAAATACATGAGAATAAATTGACTAGAGACCTTTTTAACCAACACTATTATTATTAGTCAATTTACTATGGAAGTAAATATTACTGTTGATGAACGCCCTAGTTCAGGAAAACATCTCTTTTCAGGACAGCATTTAAATAGGTGCTTAGAAGTCCCGCTCAAGTCAAGTTTTCCTGAAGTGCAGCCAAAAAATATAGCCCATTATGGAGTGTGCATTATACTCCAGTATTAATAATGGGAGATTAGAGAGTTGCTTCATAAGAGCAACTTTAAGCACCTTCAAGAAGTGTGGTCCAAATTCCTGAGGAGTGCTGTGAGACAGGCCCTGAGTTCTCATTCCTGACAGATTGTGGAATTAACTTAGGAAAAGGGAACACTTGTGGCTACTTATCACTTGAAACCTTTCGTTTAAACCAGGGGTGGGCAAACTACGGCCCAGGGGCCGTATTCAGCCCTTCAGACGTAAAAACCAATCCAGCTGCTAATTCCACCAGCCCATTTTGTTAAATATTTTTATTTTAGAAGGAGAATACTTCTTATAGTGAATAACCCCCATGTACAGTAATTGCCGTTAAAAGCTTATCATTTAACAATGTTTACCACAACACGCTATTGAACATACATAGCTATTCCCTAAAATTAGGACAGAAAATAACTTCAGTATCTCAAATATTATGGTATGGCCAGCAGTCACTAAGTGTTAACTTTTCAGTGGCACCTACTATATTTTGCTAAGCAAACATAACCTCAAGATAGACTGATGGATTGAATTTGGATTGTATAAGCTAAATATATCAACTAGGGAGAAACAATTATCTTAGTTAGTGCCATTACTCCTGAGAACTATTGCTGCAATTTCTGGCTCGCATCGTTGAAGATTATTTCTATTCATTTCAATTAAGTTCTAAACCAAGTCTTTTCTATAACAATGCTCAAGTAGATTTGAAGCACTCACTATTCCATGGAAAGCATACTTACTTTCGAATGGTAGTACTATTCTCTCTTTTATCCAAAAGAATAGAAATGGATCACTGAGATGTGTTTATGTGTGAGTGGGGGTACACTCATTTTTAAAGGTGGCTCTATTCTCCATATATTGTGCTGTCGCAGAAATATGGTAGAACCACAGCTCCCAAATTGAACCAATCAGAGATAGTGGTGGGTGCTCTGTCTGATTTGCAATTAGACCTGCTACTGAAGTTATGTGGATCAAATTGGTATCCTGCACTTAACAGCAGAAGCATTACAATTTCAAACAACAGTACTGTATTTTTAGCCTCTTAAGGTTGGAAGGAACTTCTAGTTGATCTATTCCAGCCCCCTTCATCTTTGCAGGACTGACTGAATTACATCTGATGTGTTAGAAATCCAGCCTTGAGTATTTCCACTGAAAGTGATTACGTAAGCTCTCCAAATAGTTGTTTTCATTACTTTTAACTTCTCACAGTGAATGTTTTGTCTCAATTATCCATCCTGCTGCCTCTTGTTCTGTCCTTGTTCACTAATTAGAGTTGCTTTATCTACACTTCATCTGTGACTGATAGCAGTAGTATAAATCAGCTATGAGGAAGACTAGAACCAAGAAGTACCAGAAAGCTTACTTTTGTGACAGTCCCAGCCTAGGGTTTTTTTTTGTTTGGTGGTTCTTGTTTAGATTAAGTGTTTCAGATAAGTTTTAAACAACTATAGAAAATCAAATTCTCCTCAGTTACCCTGCTCTAAATCCAGATATACTCCAGCGAAGCTAAATTTTATATATAGATATACACAGTAACTCCTCACTTAACGTCGTCCTGGTTAATGTTGTTTAATTGTTACATCACTGATCTATTAGAGAATATACTCATTTATAGTTGTGCAATGTTTGCTTAAAACATTTTTGGCCATGGGGGCTTGGAACCAGGGTGGGCTGGCAGCCCCCATATCAGCTCCCCTCCACCACCCACAGCACCTCCCCACCCTGTGGATCAGCAACTCCCCCCTCCATCCACGCGCCTCCCACCTGCAGCAATCAGCCATTTTGTGGCATTCAGGAGGCTGTGGGGGAGAGGGGGAAGGAGCGAGGACATGGCATGCAGCCTCCTCCCTCCCTCCCTGCGCTTCCCACCTGCAGCAATCAGCTGTTTTGTGGTGTTCAGGAGGCTTGGGGGGGGGAGGAGGAGCAAGGACACAGCATGCTCAAGGGGAGGGGTGGAGCAGGAGCGGGAAGAGGTAGGTGAGTTATGGAGGGGGGTGAGAAGAGGCCAGGCAGGGGTGGGGGTTTGGGGAAAGGGCAGAGCTGGGGGTTGAGAACAGCAAGAGGAGCAGCTGGATGATCCACCCTCTTTCACCCTCTGACTCCACCACCTCAACTAAGCTTCACGATAATCATTGCTGAGTACAGTATTAAATTGTTTGTTTAAAATTGTTTAAAATGTATACTGTACGTGTATATAATGTCTTTTGTCTGGCGAAAAAAGTTTCCCTGAAACCTAACCCTCTCCTTATTTACATTAATTCTTATGGGGAAATTCGATTAGCTTAACATCGTTTCACTTAAAAGTCACATTTTTCAAGAACATAACTACAACTTTAAGCAAGGAGTTACTGTATATACAGATATAGATAGAAAGATAAATAGAGAGAGTTTTGAAAATTATGTAGAACTAGTCATTTGTGAAGGGTGAGGTGCTCCAGCAAGTGCCAAGCACTTCTTGAAAGTTGCTGAGCATCCTTTACTGCTAATGCAGTATTAGCCCCAAGGAAAAGCAATAGTAAGTGCTCAAAGAAAATAGTTGTATACCTCTAAAGGAGGGGCGGGCAAGCTTTTTGGCCTGAGGGCCGCATCGGGTTTTGGAAATTGTATGGAAGGCCAGTTAGGGATGGGGGCTGTGGTCTGGCCCCCACCTCCTAACTGCATCCCCGGGACTCCTGCCCCATCCACACACCCCCACTTCCTGTCCCCTGACTGCCCCTGGACTCCAGCTGCCCCATCCAACCCCTCCTCTCATTCCTGACGCCCCCTAGATCCCTACCCCATCCACACACCCCCACTCCCTGTCCACGGACTGCCCGTGGAACCCCTGCCCGATTGCCCCTGCTGCCCCATCCAACCCCTCCTTTCTGACTGCCCGCCCAGGACCCCTGCCCCCATTCAACCCCTATTCCCCCAACTGCCCCAACCCCTAGCCACACCCCACCCCTGACCACCACCCTGAACTCCCTGTCCTCTATCCAACCCCTGTTCCCTGACATCCCCCGGACTCCTGCCTAATCCACCCCCCCCACTTCCTGTCCCCTGACTGCCCCCGGACTCCAGCTGCCCCATCCAACCCCTCCTCTCATTCCTGATGTGCCCCCCCACCGGACCCCTACCCCATCCACACACCCCCACTCCCTGTCCACTGACTGCCTGAAGCCGGGCCATGTTGCCGCCACCACCACGCAGCCCAGAGACCGGGTCAGGTCAGGCTCTGCAGCTGTGCTGCCCCAGGAGCTCACAGCACTGCCGCCCAGAGCATTGTGCCAGCAGCTGAGGCTGTGGGGGAGAGGGGCAACAGGGCAGCGGCCAGGGGCTAGCCTCCCAGGCCAGGAGCTTGGGGGCCGGGCAGGACGGTCCCAGGGGCCGGATGTGCCCCGCGGGCCATAGTTTGCCCACCCCCACTCTAAAGTATGCTGCCTGGTACCAAACACATGAGGAATAAGAAGAGTTACAAATAGGTTTAAATCTAGTGCAAAATGCCATCAAAGATGAATAGTGAGAAATGTTTCAAGTACAAATAGTGAAAGAACCAGAAAGTAAATAAATCATGTGCTTAGGTTCAGAAAAGAAGGGTGGACATTAGTGCCCAAGAGAAAAAAATATATTATTTTGGGTTGAAAACTAAGGGTCATGACCACACTAGTTAACAACTGAAGAAAGGCACTATCTAGGATTACTATTATAACACCAGGAGAAAATGGGGATCAGTGAAACCAAATTATGAAACACGTTAAAAGAGAGGAGAATCTCTCAGATATTTAAAAAATGTATTGGTAATAGATTTTTTAAGGAACTGGAAAGAAGATGACATTGCAGTCATATTTTTAAAATGTTAGAGTGAAGATCCAAGCATCTATACATCTAGAAGCTTGAAGCCGGTAGTTAGAGAAGAACAGACAATATAACAGCAGAGAGGATAAAATATGACATTTAGTCAAGGATATAACATGTAGGCAGAGTGTGATTGATTTGAGAAGCAAGACTGGTAGATCATCCCCTCCGCTCCCCAGCATTTGTGGTTATTGCACAAAGTCATCAAATGGAAACACAGGCAGTCTCCAATCGGATTGTAAATTTGTTTTAATCAGCCATTGAGGAAGCAATTGCTAAAGCAGGGTGCCATCTTCTCTCATCCTTCCAAAGAATGAGTCATTTCAAATACACTAGGAACCAGCTGGCCCAAGTAACAAGGTACAGAGGGTTTGTTTGTTTTTTCCTGCACTAATCTGTGCATATCATTTGTGTCCATATAGTAAAGATAGAAAAGGTGGGGTGTAAATGTTCACACTATCATATTACAGACTATTTTGTTAAATTTATCCAGCTGTTGGCCATAAAATAAAAATGTTCTTGGTTTTGGGCCAGTAATAGTCTGAAGCTTCCAACACAATCACCTCCTTCTCTTTTGATCTCTTTTTAATGTTTTGATAGAGTTCTAGCTGAGAATAGCACTTTACATGCTCCCCACCTCAGATTCAGGTCAGCAGGGTTGATATTTCCTCTTCTCCTTTCCCATTGACTTTGTTCTGCTAGGCTATCACACTGTGTAATTCATTTTAGCTAAAAGGGAGCAGCATGCATTGCACTTTGAGCTGTGAGAAAGGATAGCTGTTCTCATAGTTCACTTTTTTTTTCTGGTGAGAGTGTGTGTGGGGAGGGGAGTGGGCCATTCAACCACACACAGATTCACTGTGTTTTATCAGCAGTTCTGGAAGAGTTTAACCTTAAACAGCAGATGCACTTGTGCATTTGTAGATGTGGGTAAAACAGACACTTCAATACTTTTTACCCGTGTGAATGCACTGTAAATCCACCTTCCTGAATATTGCTCCAAAGTACAGATTTTCCCAGTATATGTGGAATTTGATGCTTTTTCATGACAGTTCCTGCATTAATGCATGAGAGCTGTTTTTCAGGGATTCATTCCCCTGCTGGGTCTTGCCTCAGTTAGTAAGACACAAGAGATGCAATCTCTGGTCCTCAGGTACTTCTGCCCCAACCACAGTAATTTGTGCTACCAGTCCTCACCTTCCACTAGGTGACATTATATAGTGCTCCTCCCAGAAACACTGCTGTAAGAAGAGGGGAGTCTGTCTCACAGCTGGTGTGGTCATCTGGCTGTGGTTGAGGATACCAAAAAGAGGGATACAAACTTGTGTGTGGCTAGGAAATGAAGAGGCTGGGCAATCTGCCTGAAGCTGAAGAAGGAAAAGAGACAAATAGCAATAAAGGCTGAGACAGAAAGAACAGGGAGAGGCTTTAAGGAGTAGAGAAAGATCATGGGGTAGTGTGGAAGGAGAGGGAGGAAAGAGACTGAATGAACAGTGGAAGCATAGCATCATATGTAACCTGAAAATTAGTATAGGCCCTTCCATTTTTCTAAAGGGCATTGAGGAGACATTCTACTGGATTCCCCCATCCAGCCATTTATCATTTCTAGGACATTTCCAACTGAAAACACAGCAGTGTGGGGAAAAAGAGAAAATAGATGAAGTAAAATTAAATATAGTGGGTGGTGATGAAGTATTTCTTGCTCCAAATAAATAAGGAAAAAAATAAAAAAGCTCAAACCTATCCTCAGTATTAGTCACCTAGGACCAGAGACAAAGTCCACTTCAGTCAACTGATGCCAAAACCACAAAAGGACTTAGGTACTTATTTGCCACTAAGTGCAACATTCAGCTGCCACTGAGATCCTCAATACACCTGTTCATATCCTGCTTAACCCTGCAGGTTCCTATGTTTTCACTCGTCATGTCTCCAAGGCACCTAAACACTTGCCTTTGAGCATGCATACCGCCCTTTCCATTTGGGTGTATGAGCACCTACCTCACTCCTAAGCCCCACCTGGGGACCCTCACACTCGGCACTCCCCCACCTGTCTTGCCTTGCGTCCTGATCCAGTAGGTGTTTTCAAAACATGCCTAAACCCACACAAAACAACTAGAGGAGGTTTTGGGGGTGTCCCCCACCCTTACAGCTTTTAGTTCAGGGGTTAGAGCACTCATTTGGGATTTGGGACACCCAGCTTCCAGTCCCCTGGGTCTAGTGGCTTATAGCTTTGTTAAAAAGTCATTTACATGTATACGCTTATGTGTTTAAAATGCTTAGCTAGTTATATTAACTGTAAAAACGTAGAGTTTAACTAATTGTTACTAGGAGGTATAAAACCTGAATTCAGAAAATACAATGGCTCCTTCTGAAAAATCCAGAAAAGACAGAATACTGTCTCACGATCCAGCAGCAGATTGAGCTGAGGTGCACGAAGGGGAACACAACAGTAACTGTACATATTGCTCATAAGACTTCCTTAGCTAGATTATAAATGGTTACAATTGTACAGTGTATTTCACCACTTCTGCATCACAACACACTCTCTCGAGGGTCTTCAGCTGTTAGTAATGCTGGTTGAGGTATAATCTATCAAATACTTTCAAGGACATTGAAGTGGTTTCTAAACTTTCCTTTCCTTTTTTGCTGCAAGTTACCTTGATCTTCAAAGCCATAGAAACAGAAGCAACCAAGGTAAAAATAAAGCTTACAGTGAAATGTTAACCATTTATTGACGTATGTTACATTACCAAACTGTCAAAGCTTCAGCAAACTGGCTTTATAGACAAATGCTTTAGATCTGCTGTTTTGAAGCAATGCTAGCAAAGATATCAGGTAAAATCCTGGCCCCACTGAAGACAGTGGCAGAGCTCCCATTTACTACAGTAGGGCAGCCTTTCACCAATAAAACATTACAAAATCAAATATGTAATTCTTATTAGGTAAAGCTCCCATTGGATATAGCCAGTCTACTGAATACGCATTTCCATCAAAATCAAAATGCATTTCAAAATTGGGTTAATTTCTCTGGAATTTCATTTTCAAAGAAAACCAGAAAAAAAGAAGTTCCAGTAGCATTGAGGTGTCCTGTTTTGACATTTTTGAAGTAAAAGTTTTCATATTTTCATTTTGAAATGGATGTGTCAATTATCTTATATATAGTTCAAAATAAAAAAAGTTATCAACATTTTTTTTTCCAGAATTTACCTTCAGAGAATTTCAATTTTTTGGTTTTCATTCCAAATTGGGAATAAAGCCAAATTTTGACATTCTTCGCAAAACAGAACTTCCATTTTTCACACACCTTTAATTAAATGGTTAAACTAAGATAAAAACCATCCAGCTTATCTAACTTGTTAGCAGAAACAGTATGACAATTTAAGGAGGGAAACCCTGGGTTATTTAAAATAGAAAAAGTTGCAGTTTAGAAACCCATATAGATAATAATTGGTCTAACTTGATACAGATGTACATTAATACTTGGATGCAAAGAGCAGGGCTTGAGTAGAGCAGTGGAAACAGCTACGATGATTATCCTAATTAAAAATTTGCAAAGTTATTTATAGAATAATACAAGAAAATGACATTCATTATTGTAAAAACTATGCAACAAGCCATTAAACACAGTAATAAAATCAATCGGCACAAAAAAGAAGAGCAATTATATTATATTCATGTAAACTCCATAGTGGACTACATCCAAAACATCAGTCACGAATAGGTATTCTTCATACAAGTGCTGAAGAGACACCCTTGTATTTTTAAATCCGTCAAAAAGTTTGTCATTTAACATGCTCTAAAAATGTTAAAAATCAGTTAACTTTTAATCTAGTGGCCACCACTAGTCATACATGCCACTACAGTCATTTTACAGCACTTGGGTTAGAAGAACAAAAACAAAGAGACAAGAAAAAGCCAGTTGCTATTTCATCAAACCAGAAATTAAAAAAAAAAAGACGAATGGATTATTTTACCACCTCTTTAAAATGTGTTGATTTATTCCTAATTAACAACTGATGAAGCAGCATTTTGAAATCTTTCTATCACCACACACGATTAACTCATAAGCAATCAAAGCATTAGAGGGAAATTAGAAGCAGGATTGTCGTAAAGTGTTGATGATCTACACCTGCAACACACATCTGCTAGAGTTTAATTTGCACTACAAACCAACCTGCCCACTGTATCCCATTTTTGAGATTTTAATCAAGTGTTCCATTGTCTTCTTAATTCAGAATATTTTAAACATGGAGACTATAATGTCTCCATAGAGCAGATTTTTTTTTCACTCTGATCAAAAATGTAATTGAGAGATTGGAATCAACTGTACAGAATATTGGATGGTCAGTATTTTGGCACATCTATTTCACCATCAAATATTTAAGGTTGAATTATTTAGAAAGGTTTTCCTAAACTTCTTCTCTATCACTATTATATTTGATCATTTAAAGAAATGTTTATCCTAGGAATAATTTCAGAAAAGGAATCAAAATTTCAGCAAATGTCAGATTGGTTCACAGATCCAGTCTGGGATTGACCTAGCTGACAAAAGAGGAGTGCTGAAGTCTGCTTAGTGTCAGCCAGGTTGGAAGGCAAGAACACTTTTTCTTTGTGTGTGTTAATTCACCTGCTATAAAGGATAAACTGTATTGCAGTAAAATAAACTGAATTTCTTTGCCCAGCTGAAACAGCCTGGTTAAGCATCTGTAAAAATAAATATATGAGATCTAGTATTTTTGAGTGATGGATTTGTTAATGTATTTTCTGGAAACATTGTTCAGGAAAACTTACCCTACCACTAAAAATGCAACTGCAATCTCTGAAGTGCTGTATTAATGCAATGGTAGATCCCTGTTTAGATCTAATATTGGTGTAAATGAAAAGCATGTCCACTGACTTCACAGCAGTGAAGCCAGGTAAGTAAGAACAGAAACAAGACTGTTACAAAAAATTATAATGTAGGGACATAATTTAAAACTATTTTCCATTGCCCTATAGTAGTGCAGAATGTTCTACTTCTTCATAACTCATCATACCAAATACATTATACTTAGGGAATTGCAAATGTTTTCCTTAAAACATAATTAAATGAACAATGATCCAGATTTGATATGAAAAGTAAGCTATGTTTGACTACTCCTTTTTTTTTTAAGCACACACACACATCCTTTGTAGATAACAATTTAAATAGGGGGCTTTCAGAATTTACATGTGCCACCCAGTCTTTAGGTTCATTTGTTCTTTGGAATACAAGTCCCAGATTGCCTTGAACATTTCTGTATTAAAAATACAACCCGCTTAGATGTACCTTATGGTGAGTTAGATCCCATCTTGAACTCAAATTTACACCCACCATATAGTAGCTCCATCTAGGTTGCATTTCCCTAGTTTGTTTATGAGAAGATCATGCGAGACAGTATCAAAAGCTTTACTAAAGTCAAGATATACCATGTCTATCACTTTCCTGCTATTCACAAGGCTTGTTAACCTGTCAAAGAACGCTATCAGGTTGGTTTGACATGATTTGTTCTTGACAAATCCATGCTGACTGTTACTTATCACCTTATGATCTTCTAGATGTTTGAAAATTGATTGCTTTTTATTATTTGCTCCATTATCTTTCTGGGTACAGAAGTTAAGCTGACTGGTCTGTAATTCCCTGGGTTGTCCTTATTTCCCTTTTTATAGATTGGTACTATATTTGCCCATTTCCAGTCTTCTGGAATCTCTCCCGTCTTCCATGACTTTTCAAAGATAATAGCTAATAGCTCAGATATCTCCTCAGTCAGCTCCTTGAGTATTCTAGGATACTCTTCATCAGGCCCTGGTGACTTGAAGACATCTAATTTGTCTAAATAATTTTTAATTTGTTCTTTCCCTATTTTAACTTCTTCTGATCCTACCTCATTTTCACTGGTATTTACTATGTTAGATGTCCAATCAACACCAACCTTCTCGGTGAAAACCAAAACAAATAAGTCACCTCAGTGAAAACCAAAACAAACAATTTCTGTTATTGTTTCTCTCCCCTGCCCCCGCCCCATCCATTTTGTAACAGGGCTACCTTGTCCTTGGTCTTCCTCTTGCTTCTAATGTATTTGTAGAATGTTTTTTTTTGTTACCCTGTATGTCTCTAGTTAATTTGATCTCATTTTGTTCCTTGGCCTTTCTAATTTTGTCCCTACATACTTGTGATATTTGTTTATATTCATCCTTTGTAATTTGACCTAGTTTCTACTTTTTGTAGGATTCTTTTGATTTTTAGATCATTGAAGATTTCCTGATTAAGCCAGGGTAGTCTCTTGCCATACTTCCTATCTTTCCTACACAGTGGGATAGTTTAAACTTGTGCCCTTAATAATGTTTCTTTGAAAAATTGCCTTCTACAATCTCCTACTGACATAGCTACCACCTCTCGCAGAGGTGGAGTAATTATGCCAATGAGAGACCTTTCTCTCATCAGCACAGAGCGTCTTCCCCAGACGTGCTACAGCGGTGCAGTTGTGCCACTGTAGCGCTTCTAGTATAGACTAGCCATAAGTCTACAGAAAGAGATTACTGTTAATATGCAAATCAAGCATGTAGACCTGGCTGTCTCCTTTCAGAGTAGTATACTAACTAAACTCACGACCTTGATTTCTCCATTTCTCTGAAATATAGATAACCAGAAACTCATTTTGATGGTTTGTTTCTCTTCTGTTTGATGTCTACTGCCTTCTGAAAAGTCTTTAGTGTGCTTGGATGGAGTTCATGGAGAGAAAATGAAGCATCCGAAAGCAATACTAATCTGAAGTATTTAGATTTAGTTGTGAAGTGTCTCATACTGATGAGAGGAATGAGGGATTATCATACTACTGGGAGCTTGTCTACACTTACAGCGCAACAGCAGCACAGCTGCACCTGCACCAGTATAGTGCATAGTGAAGACATTAAGCGTTGACATACCGCTGTCTACATCTGGGATTAGGTTGGTGTAGCTACGTTGCTCAGAGGTGTGAATTTTCCACAGGGGACATGACACAGTTATACGGATAGAAGGTGGTAGCCTAGACCAGTGGCTCTCAACCTTTCCAGACTATTGTACCCCTTTCAGGAGTCTGATTTGTCTTATGTACCCCCAGGTTTCACCTCACTTAAAAACTATTTGCTTACAAAAATCAGACAAAAATACTCAGCACACTATTACTGAAAAATTGCTTACTTTCTCATTTTTACCATATAATTATAAAATGAATCAACTGGAATATAAATATTGTATTTACATCTCAGTGCATAGTATACAGAGCAGTATAAACAAATCTTTGTCTGTATGGAATTTTTTAGTTTGTAGTGACTTCGCTAGTGCTTTTTATGTAGCCTGTTGTAAAACTAGGCAAATATCTAGATGAGTTGATGTACCCCATGGAAGACTTCTTTGTACCCTCAGAGGTACGTGTAACCCTGGTTGAGAACCATTGATGTTGACCGAGCCTGACTCATGGAAGGAATGTGGGATGATCATACTGTTGAGAGAAGGTTTGGAGTAGGAAAAAAAAACCAGTGTTCATTATCAGAAATTGAAGGGTTAGGCATTGAAATAACAAATCATTTTACAAATATTAATTCATGTTTGATTTGTGTGGGCTGCTCATAGGGTAACTATCTTCTCCATAAGGGGCAGCTCCATGAGCCTGGAGGGCCCCTTGGCAGTGTAAACAGCGCAACCCCTGTGTGTCAAGGAGCTGGATATGGGGATGTATCACATGGAGCTATGTTCCCCTACCTGGCATGGTGCCCAGCTCGCAGGAACTCCTTGTGTAACATTGTGTGTACGGCTGAGGGTGTGCAGGCATGTTACAAGCGTACAAGGCTATTTCAGCTGTTGCTCTGAAGCAGCTTCACAGCTGGAGTGGCTTTCACAGCTGCTGCACAGACCTATGAGGATGATTCTCCTCTTTCTCAGGGCCCAGCCCATGGATTTGCCCTTCATCACATAGAAGTTATGGGCTTTATACGGGAAATGCTGGCAAAATTTTATGGCTTGTGTTATGCAGGTGATAATACATTATAATAATGGACCCTTCTGGCCTTAAAATTTGTAACTCAAACTCTGACAGAACTCATGTGAGTAACATAAGCAGAATTTGGTCCTAAATCAATGTTGTCTTAATATTTCTGCAATATATTTTACTATGTGTACTTCAGTTTCTTATCATCCTATTGTGCTGACAGCACTATTAATCTTGCCTGTAGAAATACAAGGCAATTAAAATAGTAACTTCTTTCTTAAGCCTTTTGGAAGTTTTGAATTATGTCATTTCAGGAAGAAAAAGAAAGCAATTTAACCTTACTAGCTCTCACTTACACGAGTAGCAAACCATCTGCATTTTAAATCTGCAGTGGTACTTTTCTAAGTGAAGTTAATGGTTTTATTAGGCTGTACATTTTACATGCAAAATTACATTTTTCTAAGCAAAAGAAAAGGGGAAATAATGATCAGGACAGAAAGATATAAACATAAAAATATGAAAAACATAGTGTTGGGCAAGCAGGTGTTGCTGTGAAGTCTCATTTCCAGGAAACAAGAATAAGTCTGCCCTGGTTTTGTGATTGTTTGAAACCTGAGAAGAATATACGATGTAAGAGGGATACAGTTTCTAATATGTGACAATTCTTTTGACAGCACAAAGTCCTACAGCTTTACTCAGACAAAACTCCCACTGCCTTCAAATGAGGCACTGAAGGGAATAGGAAGTTTGTCTGTGTAAAGAGAAATGGATAGAGCAAGCAGTTATCATTGCATCAGTTAAAGATTGCTATTTAGGTCCTCTTCTGAACTAGCATATTGGGATTTTATTGTTTATGGAAACCCATTTGATACTAAAAATTCAGAAGATGCTTGGTTATGGGTTCTTTGGCAGATTGATAAAAACAATTAGCTGAGCTTAGCAATGAATTGCAAGAAGGATGAATGTGACCACTGCAATAGTGGATGCTGATGAATCAGTCGTCAGAAATGAAGAGAGGTTAGTGGAGATAGCTACGAAAAGCTAGATTGCCTTTTAAGAGGCTTAATTCATTTTTAATAGGCTTTTGAAAATAAAACTAATAAGTTGAGCATCCACATTCAACAAAAGAAACTATTTTAATTTCTTTCAATTAGGAACTTGCATCTTGTTTAAACTCTAAAATATGTTAGTGTTGTGTAAAACATGTTTTTAATTATCGCACCACTAAGTCTTTATGTTGTTTTGTTTAGTACCTTTGAGGAATGAGATGAGGAAGGGGAAATTAGAATAGAACAGAATATGCAAATTCAGCATGCAAACATTTTAGCTGTGAAAAACCTCACATATTCCTCTCATTTCAGGTTTCACAGGGTAGCAAAGATTCCATGTTTCTCACACAAACCCCATGTCTTTATTTGTAATGATGGGGCAACTGAGTAACTGTTAGTGATCATAGCAATTCATCACTACTCACAGAAATGGAGTACAACGGGAGTTCCCAATCTTTTTTTTTTTTCTGAGCTCCCCCCAGGCTCCAACATGCTATAAAAACCTGTTCCACAATAACTGGTTTTCTGCATATAAAAGCCAGGGCAGGCGTTAGGGAGTAGCAAGCAGGGAAGTTGCCTGGGGCCCCATGCCACAGTGGCCCCTGCGAAGCTACATTGCTCAGGCTTCGGCTTCAGCCCCGACTGATGGGGTTCAGAGCCCCAGGCTTCAGCCCCATGCAGCGAGGCTTTGGCTTTCTGCCCTGAGCCTCATCGAGTTGAACACTGACCATGCTTGGGGGCACCTGAAACCTGTTTGCGGCCTCCCAGGGGGGCCCTAGGCCCCTGGTTGAGAACAATTGGAGTACAATACTTCTAATGCAACTACAATAAAGTATTAGCCACCAAGCAGCCTTTGGTGACAAATGCCTGAAATTCCTCTCTCAAGGGTTCGTGCAGATGGTCTGAAAATTTACAGCCATCCAGTTCACAAAGTCATATTTGGACAGCAAAGCCTGCTGGTTAGCAATTCACATCTGCAAGGAAGAGGAGGTGTAAATCTTTCTGCCCATCAGGTCCATTAAATGAGTCCTTACCCTTGGGAGTAGATTTAAACCCACCCTGCCAGGCTCTGTCATTCAGCACAGTTACAAATAGGGAATTTGGGATTGGTAGAGTAAAAACCCTTAAATCCCTGCACCAGAATGAAGTTACACTCCATGCACTTTGCTGCAGACGGTACTAAAGCCAACATGCTCCAGAGGCCCTTCGCTGGCTCAAGGAGCACATTGTTAATAGGAAGGATGACTCTCCCAGGGGCAAACAGCTGCAGGACATCCATTAATATATGGGTGTTCTCCTGCAGATATGTTGCAGGGAAGCAGCCACGCACCGCAGAAAGTCCTGGTATGCCTTGAAAACATCCAGTACTGAAGGTAAGGAAGAGCCAGGCATTGTGGAATCTTGCAGGGATGAAGATGAAGCGATTAATTGTGCCAGAGCCGTATCCTGCTCCAGGACTGATGGGCCTGGATGAGAAGATTGTGTAGGCTCTGCAAGGGGAAGGTTCGCTGGTGCCTGGGCCTGTGGTGGATTGATAGTCACCGCCACAGATATGGTCAATGATCTTGCTTTTGAGCAGGACAAGGAGTGGGACCTCCATGACATAGAAGCATCCCACAGATTCCATGGAGAGCATGGGTATGGACATAGGCGCCGACTTCTCCTCTTTCACGTGAGTGTTCGACCCCTCCTCTGCCCCCGGCCCCGCCCCCACTCCACCTCTTCCATGAGGCCCTGCCCTGCCTCTTCCCACCCCTCCCTGCCCCTCTTCCAAATCCTTCCCCAAATCCCTGCCCCAGCCCTGCCTCTTCCTCACCTCCTCCCCTGAGCGTGCCATTTTCCCGCTCCCCGCCCCTGGAGCATGCTAATGCTGCCAAAGAGCTGGTTGGCAGCAGCCAGGAGGGAAGCACTGGGAGATAGGTGGAGGAGCGGGGATGCAGCACACTCAGGGGGAGAGGAGGAGGAGGCAGGGTGGGGGGGGTAAGGGGAGCTTGGATGCTGATGGGTGCAGAGTACCCACTCATTTTTTCCTGTGGAGTTGGAGCTTATGGGTATGGATAGGGCACTTGTGGCCAGTATGCACCAGATGAGGGACCCCCATTCTGACTACTACATTAGCACTAATCCTGGTACCGAGTGTGCTCCATTAGCAACCCCCAATGTGGGTCAGGCAATTGAAAGAACAAGAAGATCGTGACTGGACACTGAAGAGTCCCAGACTTCAGGGGATAAAGGTAGAGGCAGCCCTGAGAATGTGAGCAACCAGTCCAACTTGTCTACGCCCAGAATAATGAGGGAGCTGGTGCTGATGGTAGAAACAGTATCAGTAGCACCAAGTGTGCTTCTCTTATTTCTGGTGCAAGAAGCAGTGTTGATCCCAAACTTGGCAGCAATACTGAGGTAACCGATGGTGCCGAAGTGGAGAGCGGTGAATGCAACCATGATAACATCAGCAGCACCAGTCGCAGGGGTGCTGAAGACACTCTTGGTGCTGGGGAGGTCCCTTGCACCAAGCCTGGTGCTGGCTCCACATCCACTGGCTGTGTAAGGGAAACATTGGGGCATTGTGCTGACAGACCCACACTTTCAGTGATCTGCCCAGCCAACAGGGATATAAAAGATGCAGGTATGACAAAGTCCTGGACCAAGGAACAGATTGAGACAGAAAGGCAGAGGAAATCAATTGTCACCTGATATGCTGCTGGTGCAAAAACAGCCAGTGCCAGCATCACCCTCATTGGTACTGTATTCAATTGATGCCACGGGGTTGAGACTGGAGTGGTATGGGGTCTCTGACCTCCTTGTGCGGTACTGGAGAGCAGTTGATGAGACCTGCTCCATCCTGTGCAGCCTGATCTGTGCTCCTGGTGGAGGACGCAGGCCCTCCCACTCCACTGCCTCTTGCCAGGGCCCTAGCAGTGGCCGTAACACACTGACATGGGCTCTGGTCAGCTGGTCCCGGGCTACTTCCATACTCCCTCTCTGGTGGTACCTGGGTTGGAGTGGTGTCCTCAGAGGGGTCCAGCACCATGGGTTCCTCAGGGTAGTTGGTGAGAGGCAGATCCGGCAACTCCTCTGGGTAGCGGGCATGGGGCAGGCCCGGCAACTCCTCCAAGTAGTGGGCAAGGGGCTGGTCAGGCCAGTCGTTGGGTGCACCTAGGGCCGCAGGGGCTTCTCAGTCGTGGGCCAGGCCAGAGGCATCTGGCCTCCCCAGCGGTTGCTCTCTCCAGTGAGTTCTGAGGTCGAGCCTTTGTACTTCTGGGGTGCCGCCTCACTACAGTTCTGAAAGCACTACCACTTTGCAATTTGGAGCTGGAGTCTCTCCGAACAGACAGAGGAGTCATCATGCCAAGTAACAGCTCATATAAGGCCGACCAAGGCTGCTACAGGTTACCTGGCAACTCTTCTTCCTTCTACAG
This sequence comes from Mauremys reevesii, assembly GCF_016161935.1. Classification (NCBI taxonomy): domain Eukaryota; kingdom Metazoa; phylum Chordata; order Testudines; family Geoemydidae; genus Mauremys; species Mauremys reevesii. Next base: position 56,175,383 of record NC_052633.1, on the reverse strand, counting down.
CAGGAGCTCTGTGGTTTTCATCTCACATTCCATCTATTTTTAGTGACTTTTCTAGTTTTATGTAGTTAATTAGTACCCATAGTACAGAGTTGGTAAGATTCAGTGTTTGTTAGCTGTAGTTCAAGTATTTTCTGGAAATGCCCTCACCAGGGTTTAAACATCGTCTGTCATCTGTGGGAGCAATCACCAACAACAATCCCCACACGCAGAGCTTGCTGTGCCTAGGCGAAGCCCACGTCAAGGAGCGATATTCGATTTGTAGATCATTCACCAAATGGACTCAGGTGGTGAAGGATCTTCATCTGAAGCAGCTCTTGCTTGAACAGGCCATGTGGCCTGCTTCATCACCAAGGCCTTTGTCTGATCAGAGGTGGCCTTTGGGTTCTTGTAAAGAGGTTAGCCGGGGCTTGTCCCTCTCCGGGGCAGCTGGGAGACGCACCGCCTCACTATACACTGTTGATGTCTTGGGGGAATTAGTCCAGCCGCTGGAGTCTCCCTTGGCGGCCCTTGCAACAACTGAAATAAGCACAGTAAGCCTGGGCCCTATGTCAGGGCGGGGCAATGGTGAGTCGGGTGCTCAGGCCCTCAGGCAGGGGCTGAGCAGTAGCAATGCAAACAGTAGCAATGAGCCCAGGCCTCCAAAGGGCCTGGGAGACGAGGAGACTGCCACCCGCGAGTTGGGTGGCAGGGGGGACGCAGGCCCTCCCACTCCACTGCGTCCCAGCCCGGGGCCCTAGCAGCAGCAGAAGACCTCCTCTGACTCCAGCCACAGGCACTAAGGAGGAACCGATTGGGGGTCAGGGCAGCCAAGCAGGCGCAAGCGCCGCCCCTTACAGCTACCACTAGGCAAAATTCTCTGTCTCTGGTGCGCTGGACATGCACACACCTAAGTGGAACACACAGATGCATCTACTTAAAGAAGAATTACAAAATCCCAACCCCACTTTGCTGAAATTTCCCCGATTACTCTCATGCACTAGTCATTACGAAATTGAGTGCCCAAGCCAAAATAATGCTGTCCTACAAAAAGGGAAAGAAGTATCTGATTTGAGCGATTACTCGGCCTATTATATATTTACAATTCAGAGGGGGGAAATCCCATATTCTTAATTGTGGGAGGAAGTGGGGGTGACTTTTTTCCCCTACCTTGCTGGGTTGTTCTCAGTTCTTCCTCAGCAGCAGCTAAGGGCCAGATTATGAAAACAGCTCAGTTCTTATTTAGGCACCTATGTGAGGTGCCTAGATTTTCAGAATTTAGCAGAACAACAATGGGAGCAACTGGGTGCTGAGTTCATTTAAAAGTCTGGCCCAGCACTGATTCCCTAGGCTCAGTTACCTGCCGTAAAAATAACCCCTACAAGAAGATCAAACAGTTGTCCTGTCCTTACTTTTTTCCAAAATATGCCTGACAGAGATTCCTTCCCCCACTTTTAAACACATTTAATACAAGCACTGGAATGTCTTTCCTTTATTTAATGGGAAGGAATGGTATAATGTTGGAGAATCTCTGGGTTTAGAAGAAAATTAGAATTAAGCCTCATACAAAACACTAAATAAATATCATATGCACAGACTTATTCAATTTTGAATGTGCAAAAATTCTGTGTCTGAACTTATTCAAGCTGATGGAAACAGAGTGGTTTTTTAGTTAGACAGCTCTGTTGATACATGGGTGAAGTTTAAGGGCCATATCCTGGTCACATCATATTTATTTTCATTTTGCATTTGGCCACTGACTTCAAAGAACCAGGATCCAGCCCTTAGTGAGAGTTTGCACAAACCAAAAACCGAAAGGCGCTATGTTCATACAACTTTTGAAAGACTAATCAAGTTTTACAGCTAAAATAACCTCACAGCTTTGTTCAAGAATGCAGGAAAGTCACTGGTTACACTGCCAAAGCAGCAAAGAAGGGTACTAAATCTAAAGTCTTTACTTAGGCAAGGCTCCCACTAAAGTCAGTGGCAGTTTTAGCTGAATAAGGACTCTAAGTGTATTTGAAAACATGGTGATAAAGAAGGAAGGTAACTCATCAGGCACTATGTAACCCCATTAAGCTATCATTGTCACTGTCTCACTGAAGTGTAGAAAAGGTTAAGAAATGTGAACCACGGTTGTTCACCATAGTGGCCTTTCCAAGAGGAGTTACAATACCCGGCAAGTGGGTCTCTGTGACTAATTCTCCTAATGCTTGAATAGGATACCCTAGTTTACTTGTGAACTGCATGTGGAAAAGCTTTTATGCAGCTGATGCTGTGAAGAGTGCAACTATGCTCAACTTAGTGGGGAATGTATATGCTTCTTATTTATACTGCCGACAATACACACACAGCACAAAAAAGTAAACCAGTAACAGGTCCCTGCTGCAAAGTTAGCACTAACAAAAGGTGCAAAGACTGTATAATAAAAACAGTACCCCAGGATTCACAGTAGCGCTCCAATCCTGCACAGCTTTACACACAGGCTTAACTTTATGCACTGAGTCTTGACTAACAGGATTACAGAGTCTGTAAAGTTAAGACCACTTATAAGTCTGTAAACTTGTAGTTTACAAGTCTATGCTTATGTATGTTAGAACTGTATCAGCATTGGGAGAAAGTTTGCATTGTTTGCTTTATAGGGCCCTGATTCAAAGCCCAATGAAGTCAACTGAAAGGCTGCCATTGACTTAAATGAGCTTTGATCAGGCCCTTAATATATACTCATCAGTGATGGGAACTAGTACAAAATCCTAAAATACATAATGATGCAATTTTCTTTTCAGTAAGATGGACTTAGAGATGGAATGCGTTGAAGACACATTTGTTGCAGTGATGAGCCCTTGCTGAAGTTTATTCAGTGTTTTGCTGCATGACAGGAATTTTGTAAGGCTATTAGCAAATAGTAAAAAATAATGCATGCTACAAAACTGTTAGCTGATGCTAGGATATAGATATTCAGGCCTGTCTGCAAAGGCCTATACTTTAAGAATTTAGGTGTATTTAGAGGTATAAAAGAAAGAATCAAAATCACTGTCTGTCTGTGTAAGGGCCTTCTCTTACTGTGACAGTCTGAGGCCTGGTTCTTAGGCTAAGGCCTTCAGCTAAGCAGAAGAGGCCAGCCATAAACTGGAAAGTGTATGGTCCTATCCTCACATACCAAACTAGTCACATTGAAATAAGGTGCTATTGGGCTGTTAGAAATACAATCCTGTCCTGATATTCCTATCACCTCCAGAGAAAGGGAAAAGCCTAGAAGATGTAAAAGGAAAGTTAGTTTGATAGCATCCTGTCTGGCAAGAACTCACTTATCAATAGCTGGGATGTGAAATCCTCATTTCTGTATTGTTCTATCACTGTAGTCCAGGGGTCTCAAACACGTGGCCCACCAAGCGGCCTGCACCTGCCCTTCCTCTCCCCCCACCCCAGCCTACCTCCAGGCCAAGAGTGGGCAAACTACAGCTGCAGGATTACTCCGTTCGTGTATTGCTCTGGCTTCCAGGCACTGCCCCCCCCCCCCCCCGCAGCTCCCATTGGCTGGGAAAGGCGAACCGTGGCCAATGGGGGCTTCGGGGGAGGTACCTGGAGGTGCGGCAAGCAGCGTGAGGAACCCTGCGTCCCCGTCCCCCAGGGGCCACAGGGACATGGTTCCAGCTACTTCCCGGAGCGGAAAGGGTTGGAATGGGGGCAGGGAAGTGGTAGGATGGGAAGAGGTGGGGCCTCATGGAAGGGGTGGAGTGGGGGCAGGGCCGGGGTCAGTGTGTCAGTGGTGCGGCCCTTGGGCCAATGAACTAGCCCTCATGTGGCCCTCGTGAGTCATTTGAGTTTGAGACCCATGCTGTAGTCTCCACTTCCCTATTGTTTGTCTGTATAATCTCTGTCTGGTTCTGTGATTGTTTCTGTCTGCTGTATAATTAATTTTGTTGGGTGTAAACCAAGTAAGGTGGTGGGATATAATTGGTTAAATAATCATGTTACAATATGTTAGGATTGGTTAGTTAAATTTCAGTAAAGTGATTGGTTAAGGTATAGCTAAGCAGAACTCATTTTACTATATAGGCTGTAGTCAATCAGGGAGTAAGGGGGGAATAGGAACCTCTGTGGGGTGGGGGAATTAGAATCATGTTTTGCTAAGGGAGGCGGGGGACGGAATGGGAACAGGGACACAGGCAAGGCTCTGTGGTGTCAGACCTGGGAAGGGGGACACTGAGGACGGAAACGGGAATCATGCTTGCTGGAAGTTCATCCCAATAAACATCAAATTGTTTGCACCTTCACACTTCGGGTATTGTTGCTCTCTGTTCACGCGAGAAAGACTAGGGAAGTGAGAGGGTGAAGGAATAAGCCCCCTAACAGCGGACAGTACCAAATATTCATGAGGTGCTCATGAAGAGGGGCAGGCTATCAGGGACAGAGTCTCTGGGAATGTACAAAGGAATGTATTAGGAGTACTATGTAACTTTGAAGTCATGTTACTTTTCTGTGACTCAATTTCCCCATCTGGAAAATCATAAAAGTGATATTTGTGGCACCTACTTGAGGCTCACTCATATAATGTTTGTAAAAACGCTTAAAGCTCTTTGGATAAAAGGTGCCATGAATTATTTTAGTTGTATTATTCTTATGAAAAATATGTGCAACCGTTCCTTAGGAAATATAAATTAACAGCAGTTTAACAAATTCAGTGAAACCTGTCTTCAGTCACCCTCTGTCTGGAGAGATGTATTCTGTACATGTTTAGATATCATAGGGTGGTCTTTTGAAATACGAGAGTGCCTGATAAGGGAGGTCTCCTAGAAAGGCTCCAGTCATTAAAATGAGTACAGGAACAGTAAAAAAAAAGCAAAATTAACTCTTACTATTAAATATAACTTAAAAGCAAAACAAATAAAATAAAAATAAGTATGCTAGTGTGTCACTATGCTATATTTGTTTACTTATTCAGAGATGGCCATATCTTAAAGGTACTGATAGGCTATCTGATCATAAAATTATTGCCTCTTAAATCATCACTGATTCTTCACACTTCATTATAAATATTTTGTTAATTATTAAAGTCCTCCAAGAATTTCTATACTCTCCTGGAAGCGTGTTTCTGGGATTTTTAAAAGGGCATCTTTCCATGTATTCACATGCAGCACTATGGCATTGCACTAGTTTCCAACAATGATGGTCAAAAGGATGAGTTCTAGGCTAAACTGCAACCTCTCAGTTCTGTTTTTTTGTGAAGGAAGCTTTGAGCATCTGAGCATGGGCTCTGTCTCGCCCTGACCCTTCAAGGGCACATGCCAAGAGGGCTTTCACCTCCCATTGGCAAGGACTTAGATATCAGGGCTGGGTCAAGAAGACTTGTAAGGGTTTTGTACACCCCTTCGCTTTATTTCAGTGTTATCCCATAAGCCTCTTCCCTCATATCACTAGCAACTATTTAATTCACCCTTCATCAGGAAGGACATGCTGCTCTATGGAGGCTGCAATGGTATTCTACTAATGGTCTTTTCAGATGCTCACATTCCTCACAGTCTGAGAGAATCATTACCACAAAGCTCCTAGGAAGAAAAATCTGCAACGGAATGAGCCCCCGATACCGTAATGATGTGTTGCTGACCCTCCCCTATGCAGGGATGAGTCTGGAATAGTCAGTAAAGTTCAGCAGTGTAGTGCAGGGTGCAGAGTGTGTAGCAGAGTCAGAGCTACTGCAACCAACCAGTCGAACCTGGCCCCTTTGGCCATATATTCCCAGGGACTCAGGGACTAGAAGTTGAAAATCTCTGGCTGAGAGGAAGAGGAAAGCTCAAGTGAATAACAAACTGAATGAATGAAGCAGCTTCCCTAAGAGTAAAATAAGATTCTCAAAACAAAGCAAAATCTGAAGTTAGAAGAGAACCTGATGGGGTAGACAAATTATTGAGTCATTCCCATAACTAACTGTTATTTCACCAGCTTCATTCTTGAAGCCCCATCATGTTGGTCACACTATAACACACTAACTGCTGAGCCACTGAAAATATCAGCAAAATATGATCAAAATATGTCATCTTTATAAAAAGAACTGTAATAACAACAAATTCAAACTAAGCCCAAATAATATTTCTACTAGGGATGAGCTAATGGCATGACATTGCCAAAATATTTTTGTGAGCATTTCTGTGGCCATCTTAAAGTTTGTTTTGTTTTTACAGTTTATATTTTGCTCTGTCTCCCAGTGTCTGTTTTTGCATTTGGTTTTCAGAGGATTATGAAAAGGTCAGTCTGTTGAAGTTTTGATTTTGTGCCACTTTGCAGCATTACTTAGTGCATCTAGAAAGCCATTCACAGTCTTACAGTATATTAGATAATGGGATTATGGAATATCCTGATGTGCTAGTCATATTCTGGTGTGCAAATGCGATGAACTATATACACTTGCCTGGTGCATAGGGCTGATCAATCAATATTTTAATTTACGGCCAATTAAATAACCCAACCCTGTTTTGTTTATTCCTAACAATTCTAGAGATATTCTGCTTTTGTTATCACATCCTCTAAAATACAGAAATTGCACAAATGACACAGAACTCCTTTTTTGTTTTGTTTTGTCTGAGCACAGGACCCCAGGTTTTGTAGAAGCATCACTACATATAGTGGCAATGTGTGATGAAGCAGAAAGTATAGAAATGGACTAGTAAGCAGAACTGGTTGCTGTTTTCAATGGCCTTTCCCCCCAAAACCAAAATCTCTTTTTTCCACAAAATATGTTCCTCTAAAGAAATCCAAAATTTAAATTGAAAACATAAAAAGGTTGACATTTTTATTTACTGAAAAGCTAGATAAATAATCTTTTGGGAATACTTCAAACCATAAACAACTGAAATGCCCAATATTTTTGCTAAAATACTTCCTTCCTTGCCACCCCCACATTCCCAGTGCTCTAGTAATATGTTTTCTTTGGAAAGAAGGGAAAGTAGCTGGCACACTCCAAAAGGGATGAACCAAGCTGCAGCCCTGCTGGAAAATGCAACCCAGCTGGTGTTCTCTAAGAAGGAGGCCTTTATAATGAGGCACTTTAGGTTCCTTGCTCCAAGGAAAGACAACACTTTGTCTGGACCCAATCCGCAGGGCTGTGCTCTGAATAGCATATAGAGAGAGAGTCCAAATTTAGATTGTTTTAGAACTGACTCTTTCAGCATTCCCTGGAGAGCTAATCCTACTTAGTCTATAAGAAGTGCCTCTGTGTTTAAATCCCTCAACCTCAGTGGGGCTGCCACACCATGACAAATCCAAGATCAAAGTTCCCCAATTCATATTAAACAGGGATGGACAGCATGACACAGATTAGACTAATGCATTCTGCTGACATAGCCAATCACTGATTCGGATGTAATGGACTAGCTACCTGAGTTTAATTTAACTTTGACCTTGAAATAAATTGTATTGCAACAGCTGGAATAGGTGTTCATAGTCATCAACTATAATGAAAGACAGATGTGGTAATATATTTATGAAAATACTGAAAACCCACTTCTGCCTTCAGTAAGACAGGTGCAACTCCCATTGCAGTCACTGGGATTTGCACTGGTCTAACCAAAGGTAGCAGGGGGTTCATATTTTTTATCATTTGATTACATCACATTTCTGTATCACAATATTTCTCAAAATTGTGCATTTTGGGGTTAAATTTTTGGTCTTCAATTAAAGGAAAGATTTTCCACAGGAATTAAGTATTCATGAACGATATCCATGTAGGACTGGAAAGGACCTCAATAGGTCATCTAGTCCAGTCCCCTGCACTCAAGGCAGGTCTATATATAACTAGACCATTCCTGACAGGTGTTTGTCTAATCTAAAACCTCCAATGACGGAGAACCCACAAACTCCCTAGGCAATTTGTTCCAGTGCTTAACTACCCAGAGAGTTAGGAAGTTTTTCCTAATATCCAACCCAAACCACCCTTGCTGCAATTTAAGCCCATTGCTCTTTGTCCTAGCCTCAGAGGTTACGGAGAACAATTTTACCCTCTACCTTGAAACAATCTTTTATGTGCCTGAAAACTGTTATCTCCACTCTCAGTCTTCTCTTCTCCAGACTAAAAAATCCCCAATTTTTGCAATCTTTCCTCATAGGTCATGTTTTCTAGACCATTAATTGTTTTTGTTGCTCTTCTCTGGACTTTCTCCATTTTGTTCACATCTTTCCTAAAATGTGGCACCCAGAATTAGACACAGGACTCCAATTGCAGCCTTATCAGCACAGAGTAGAGCGGAAGAATTACTTCTCATGTCTTGCTTGCAACACTCCTGCTGATATTTCCCACAATGACATTCGCTTGTTTTGTGACAGTGTTACACTGTTGACTCATATTTAGCTTATGATCCACTGTGACCTCTAGATCCCTTTCCACTGTACTCCTAATAGGAAGTCATTTCCAATTCTCTATGTGTGCAATTGATTGTTCCATACTAAGAGGAATACTTTGCATTTGTCCTTATTGAATTTCATCCTGTTTACTTCAGACTATTTTTCCAGTTTGTCCAGATCATTTTAAATTTTAATTCTATCCTCCAAAGCCCTTGCAACTCCTCCACAAGCTTTAAAGTGTACTCTCTATGATATTATCTAAATCATTGATGAATTTGATGACCAGAACAGGACCCAGGGCTGATCCCTGCAGAACCCCACACAATATGCACCTCTGTGAACCACTGATAACTACTCTCTGGAAACAGTTTTCCAACTAGTTATGAACCTATCTTATAGTAGTTCCATATGTTATATTTCCCTAGGTTGTTTATGAGCCGGTCATACAAGACAGTATCAAAAGCCTTGCTAACGTCAAGATATATCACCTCTACTCCTTCCCCATATCCACAAGGCTTGTTACTTTGTCAAAGAAAGGTATTAGGTTGGATTGACATGATTTTTTTCTTAACAAAACCATGCTGACTGTTACTGATCACATTATTTTCTAGGTATTAGCAAATTGATTGCTTGATTATTTGCTCCATTATCTTTCCAAGATTTAAGAAGTTAAGATGACTGGTCTGTAATTCCCTGGATTGTCCTTATTCCCATTTTTACATATTGGCACTATATGTTCCCTCTCCCAGGCCTTTGGAATGTCTCCTGTCTTCCATGACTTTTCAAAGATAATCACTAATTGCTCAGATATCTCCTCAATCAGCTCCTTGAGCATTCTAGGATGTATTTCATCAGACCCTGCCGAACTGAAGACAACTAACTTGTCTAAGTAATTTTTAACTTGTTCTTTCCCTATTTTAGCCTCAGATCCTACCTCATTTCAATATTTTCAGTATTGTCCTTTTTGGGGCACATTCAATACACTGTCAAAATATAAGATTAGACAAAAACAACAAGGAGTACTTGTGGCACCTTAGAAACTAACAAATATATTTGAGCATAAGCTTTTGTGGGCTAAAATCCGCTTCATCAGATGCATGGAGTGGAAAATATAGTAGGCTACCACTCTCAAACCTAAGATTAGACAGTTATTTTCCAGTTTGTATTCAGATTTAATGGTGTAATTAATGTTATCAGCATTAACTACAAAATTCAGTGTGCTATCTTTAATCCTCTTGTGCAGGGGTTCTCAAACTGGGGGTCGGGACCCCTCAGGATGTCATGAGGTTATTACGTGGGGGGGTCGCAAGCTGTCAGCCTCCACCCAAACCCCACTTTGTATCCAGCATTTATAATGGTGTTAAGTATATAAAAATATGTTTTTAATGTATAAGGGGGAGTTGCACTCAGAGGCTTGCTATGCGAAAGGGGTCGCCAGTACAAAAGTCTGAGAACCCTTGCTCTTGTATGACTACATATGAAAGAAAGGTGTGCTATTTTATATTTATTATTTTTAGGTTCCCAAAAATGTACTAGGCGCCTTTTAAAAAAACAAAACAAAACAAAAACAAACAAACATAAACAGTAAGGACATAGTCTCTGACTTAAGAGCATGCAATCGAAATTCAGCACAACACAAATGAAGATAACATGCCAGAGAAACAAATGGGGAAGGAAGAGAAGAGGATGGGCAAAGGTATCAAGAGATGCCATTTTTGCTCAATGGGAGATTGCCTACATGCAGAAATGGAACAAGTTTAAATCGCTATAAAAACTGATTTAGTTAACACAGTGTTCTGTGTGTATATATTTAAGGTTACAGGTGAAAGCTAAACAATATAACCAATTTTAAACCAGTTTAGAAGTGAAAGCTAAACTGATATGTCAGGTTTAAATTGATGTCGGAGTGTCCACACAAAGTTGTAGCAGTTTAATTAAATCATTTTAAAACCACACCTTTCATGGTGCAACTGTGTGTGAAGACTAGGTCTAAAGGAAGTGCAACCAGAATTATTTGGGGGAAGTTCTATGTTCTGTGTTATACAGGACAGGAGGTCAGACTAGATAATCACAATTTGGCCTTGGAATCTATGAACATGTTATGTTAGTGGGTCAGTTACCTCATTTATGTGTAGGAAAGGGGGTACTAAGTGTGGAATGCGGGGTCCCTCTGACTTTTTGTAAGCAAAAAATGAGTACATGATTTTTAGCCCCCAGTTCAACAAAGCACTTAAGCACATGATTATAGATAAGTAGGAGATTAAATCACTATTGACCTATACTCTGGCACTCTGCAGGAACCATTTGCCACACTGGGCCAAATTGTACCCCATGCAACTGTTTCCTCTATGAATTAAGGCTCTGAAATATTTTAATCTGTGAAAAATCACTGCAAGTTTAAATGGATGTTGTGAGCTGGATAACTTTAGGATACCCAGGCTCTTCGGGTCAAATTCTGACCGGATTTAAAGACTACACAATTTGAGTGAACATAGTGTGGTTACATTGATGTATGCCCGGGCAGAATTACTACTAACTTTAAAAAAAAACAACCATGAAATAGATGGAGAACAATTTAAGATGTCAGTTACAAATAAAGTGGCAAAAACATGTAAATGTTGAGCAACAGACGTAATCCACACTGCAACTTTAGAATACTCCAAAACTAACCCCATAATCTAGCTATTATTTCCTTCCAGAGAGGTAATGTTTTCTAGTGGGAACATTAGAACACTGGGAGTTTGATCTCCAGAGTTCTCCTCCATTTCTACAAGTCACTCATTCTGACCTTGGACGCAAGCTGTTCTTATCAAAATTTTACAAACTGTCCATTAAATTTTTGAGTGCCTTGCTTTTTGAGTGGGTGTCTCAGGATAGGGACTTTAGAAACATCCCCTCTTCCTTATTTTTTTCATATTAACCTTCTGCAGAATAGGGATGTACAAGCCTTAATTGTAAAGCACTTTTAGATCCTTGGGCGAAAAGTGCTACTTAAGGACAAAACATTATGACATATGTAGATGCATGTGCCTAAAGCACAGTTTCTCAAATTAAGAAGTATCTGCTTCTTCAAAGGGAGGCAAAAACAAGATAAGGAAATGGACAAATACAATATGACCAAACAAAATGTTTGCTGGTAGAAACTGTATAATACAAGGACTCAAAATACCTTTTCACTATTTCGTGGAGAGGAATGTTCTGAAATTAGAGCAGCTCTGGTTTAAAAAAAAATAGAATTACAACACTAGTAAAAGATAGCTTACACTTGCAGTTTTCAATTTTAAATGTTCCATATTGTTTGTGGTTTATTCCAACACACAGAAACTCAGAGGTTTGTTGATACCCAGGTAAAGTTTCAGGGCCAGAACCTGGTCACGGTAAAGCTAGTTGAGGTTTTGCCACTGACTTCAAAGAAACCATCACGGACAATGGACTCAGCTTTTACAACCTCAGACACCAGAACAGATTTGCACAAGTTTGTGACCCACTAGAGCAAAACAGGCTCAAATAATAGTTCTATTCCTGGCTCTGCCAGTGCCCTGCTGGGTGACATTGGGCAAGTCACTTTGCCTCTGTTTCCCCAGCTGTAAAATGCTGACCTCCTTTGTGAGAAGCTTTGAAATCTTTGGATAAAGAGTGCTATAAGAGAAATTGAAGTGCAAAATACAGTTTCATAATTTTTTTTAAAAATGTTTTAATTAGAGTTGGTTTTGTTACTGAAATTTTAGGGTTCAATAAGCAAGACTCAAAACAAGACAAACCTGAAACTTGGGTAGTACAAACCTGGGGAGGGTCTCATTTGCATAAAACCCTGAGGAAGAAAACTGCTGAGTCTCACATAAGTATTTACAACATTTATTTTGTAAATTCAATGTACATAGCAATTCATACATTAAAATGAGCCTCCTTCCCTTTGTTGCAATGCTTCTCCCCCATTCTCTCCTTCCCTTTGTTGCAATGCTTCTCTCCCCTGGCCAGTTGGAAAGACAGTAAGCCATTTTGAACTAGCGCTTAACATGGTATCATCATTGTTATTTTTTCTCCTTAATCCTAATGGTCACAGTTGTGTTTCCATAAATGCCTTTGTGCAAGAATTTTGTGCTTAAGTCCTGAAGCAAACTGATGAATTGGGAAACATCATGCAATGGTACTAAGAACTTTGAAAAAGAAGATTTAAGCAGCACTAAAACCCGGTAAATCTAGCTTGTGTTATTGTTTAATATTATGTGTTACTGCTACTCCTTTGAAGTATAATAAAAGTTTTCAAAGCACTGCTATAATAATTATCAGGTTTGCAAATTGATCAAGAATTTCCTTTTGATGACTTTGAACACCTGCAAATCCAGGCAATTTTGTTATCTGCTCATTTCTCGTTTTTAAAATCCCTTCTTGCTGCTTTTGATTAGTGTTCAGATAGGGCTGATCTCCTGATGTGCCTCACCTCATTGAGAGCTTAAGACAAATTTACTGGACTACACATTGCTCAGGAAAGTCTTGCTTTAATCTTTGAGTGCTTATGTCAATCTCACCTGAGCAAACTGAAAGGAAATGATGTGTATGTCTAAAACTCTGAGCAAGGCAAAACTTAACTTAATTAGCTGGGGTTACATTCAAAATGTGCATAAACTGGATATTAACTTACTCACCTCAAGATTTGCCTGCCAAAGGGTTCAGTGGTAAAAATAATAATAAAAAAAATAAATAAAATAAAATAAAATTTTGAACTGCTGTTTTTTTGGGGGAGGTTAAGTCAAAAAACCTTTTCCAAGTTCAAATAATTAGTCTGTGGTTTTACTGAACACACTGTTCTCCTTAAATGAGACTCTTAGGAAAAACATCTCAATATTTGCACATCAGCAGAATGGTGTTCCTAATTTAGGAAAATGTAAAAAACAGCAGTTTGCTGGAACCTGTGGTTAAAGAGTGGTTTCGATACACAGTTTTTGAAATTTCTTGTTGTCCGCAAGAAGGGTTTTAATCAGGCCTCAACTTTATTATACTTTATTATAGATGTCTGGGACTACCCAGCAGATAAAGTGTACAGTGCAGGCAAATCCATGCTTATTCAAATCAATTATCTGGGGCTTCCACCAGCCCCTCTTTGTTTCCATCCAGGTACCTCAGCCAACCCATGGCTTGGACCTTACCATCCACCACCCTCACAAGAGGCGTAAGGAGGGCTATGAGCAGGGCCAGCTCCAGGGGTTTTGCCGCCCAAAGCAGCCAAAAATAAAAACATGCGATCATAATCGCGATCTGCGGCAATTCAGCGGGAGGTCCTTCACTCCGAGCAGGAGCGAGGGACCCTCCGCCGAATTGCCGCCAAATACCTGAATGTGCCGCCCCGCTCTGGAGTGGCGTCCCCAAGCATCTGCTTGCTAAGCTGGTGCCTGGAGCCGGCCCTGGCTGTGAGAACGGGGTGGGAGAGGGGGGTTGGCTTCCTGCTGTACCGGTCATGGGAGTCTCCAAACCCCCTCCCCCATTCTGTTTCTCTATCCAGTATCTCCTTTTAAGTCCTTTACCAGGCCATTTATCTGGTCACTGGCTGCCCTCCCTATGGAGTACCTGCACTGAACATCTTTCCACAAGTAGGAACCAGCCATTTGCTTGGCTAGTGGCCCTACTGGGGAGAAAGACCCCATTGTCCCATGTGTGATCATCAAGGGACACGCGGACACCAGCAGCGGCATTGTCCTTGACCTGGTACTGTAGCAACCGCTCTTACTGTAGGGCCGTATAGGCAACCCATTCTCTGGATCCTTGTATTGACAAGATTCCTTAAAAGAAAACAACATAAACAACTTGTAAGCTGGAGCCAAAAAATCTGCATTTTGCCAGCCACATGACATTCTGAGGTCCCAGAGAGCCCGCGCCAAACTGGAAATGAGACAAGGCATCTGCTATGCCATTATCCATGCCCGGCACATGCTTGGAAGAAAAAACAGATGTTGAAGGTTAAGCATTGGAGAACAAATGCCCTTACCAACTTTCCAATCCTGTGTGATCTGAAAGTTTGGCGATTGATAACCTGTGCCACTGCCATGTTGTCGCACAAACCCGTATATTAGGCCCAAATTAATAACCGTCTGTACCTCCACAATGATATCCCCCTAAATTGACCTAGAAAACTTTTCCGAACCCACAGGTCTTACTACATCTGTGTAGTGACTCGTATGTAATTATGTGGTCTGGCTATGCCAGCTGGTGCTGCTGCCAGCTGGGCACCAAAAGCCCGACCCAAGGCAACAACCCTGCAAGCAAAGTTCAGCTCAAAGCCCAGGTAGGTTAATGTTGTGAAAGGGACCTTCTGTTTTGTCCTATGCTAGGGGTTTCCCCAACTATTTAGCCAGGGCCTGAAAACTGTCCAACAGGTGAAAACACTCATTTGACCCTGCGAACAAAAATTGGGCAAATAATGCACTGTTTGGTTTAGTCCCACTGACTGCACCACTGCCCCAGTGCAACATTGTACTTAATTTTTGAAAAGCTGCACAGGATACTGAACAGCCCATGGGCATAGCCTTGTCAAAATAAAATCGCCGGTGGTAGGTGTCTTAAACCACCACCATTATTAAATGCCCAGCAAATACTATTAGGTGCCTGGGGCCCTTTTCGGTCTTGTTGCGGTATGAACAAACCCCTGGCACCCTTGGTGTTATGCCCTTGAACCACAGTGTGTGATGCCGCCTATTCCTGTTTATGTTGCTGCCCTTAATGGAAACTGCTTATGACATGCCTCCAAACATATTGGGTGCCTGACTAATTATATTCATATAATTAACAAAGGCCGGGCTGCTGTCTGGGTAGGCCTGTACCATAACACCCGCCGAGACGATGAGGGAAACTTCCCAATTTGTTCATGTTCTAGGCACCCTTGGCCTCTTGGGCAGTTCGCAGTTTTTGCTTGCCTGGTCCATGTTTACTGTCTGTCCCTTCCTGTGCCATAGGGATATTACATGCACAAACTGCCTGTGAGGATTCTATACTTAGTTGCACTGAGTAGGTGAGCTGCTTTTCCAGCAGCTGTATCGCCCCCCCCCACCCCGCCCCTGCTTAAAGTGAAGGTTCGTGGCAGGTCCGGCGGTACATGAAACAGTTAAAGTTTCCTTGCCTTGCTCTATTCGTCCCCCCCTCCCTCCAAGATGCAGGTTGAATTCTTTGCTTTGCTTGCTTGTGTGCTTTGCAAACGGGATCGCTTCACCTCCCTTTCAAATTCACCCTCCCTGGTTCCAGCCTGCCTGGTGGTGAAAGAACCTGGGGCAGGGGACACTAGTTCCCCTTCTTTGCACTGTCCCCTTTCTGTATCATTTGCCTGTGCTCGTGCTTCCCTGTCTCTGGGGCTGGGGCTGGTGGTTAACAGCCCCCCTGTTTTCCTGAGCTCCCCCTTATCCATGCTCCTGGAACCATCCTGCTTACACAGCTTGCCTGTGGCTGGAAGTACCTGGGGCAGGGGATGCTAGTTCCCCTTCTTTTCACGGTCCCCTTCCGTGTAATTTGCCTGTGCCTGCCCTTCCATGTCTCTGGGGACAGGGGGACGGGGGTAACACCCCCCTGTTTTCCCGAGCTTATCCTTCTCCGTGCCCCTGGAACCATGCTGTTTCCAGTGCTGTTTGCTGCTTTTCTGGCACCATGCTTTCTTGGGGCCATGCTGCTGCCACATGGTCCTGCAGCAAGCCTTAGAGCCCACAGCCTGTTCCTGTTCTGCTGGCTTCCTTGCTGCTTTCACATAGAGACTTGCCCCACCCAGGTTTCATGCCTTTATGCACATTCCTGGGGGGGCTTGTGAGTTGGTGAGTCATTGCTGCAAAGTTGACCACGGGCTGTAGCCCATGAAAGCTTATGCTCAAATAAATTTGTTAGTCTCAAAGGTGCCACAAGTGCTCCTGCTCTTTTTGCTGATACAGACTAACACGGCTGCTACTCTGAAGCACCTTTTGCAGCAGTTTCTGAACTTCTTCCTCCCCCCAACCACAAAGCAGAGCTGTCCTTCTTTGGGTTGGCCCCCACAAATTCTGCCCCACCTTTAGTTGTGGTGCAGTCATTATTTTGTCTGCTGATCTTCCATGGGAAGCAAATGCTTTTTGCATCATAGCGCATGGGTTGATGCAGAACTGAGGCGTGTTTTCAAATTGACTTTTGGGAACAGTTACTTTTATTTTTTTCTTGTGTTTTTTTGTTTTCCACAGTCATTCTGATGTACATTTGGCTTGAGATTTTCAAAGCTGCCTGTAGAATATAGATGCCCAGTTTCCATTTATTTGAAAACATTGAAACCCTCACCCTTCATGAGAAGTTGAAAAGTTTACAAAGAACACTATGATGGTCTACTGAAATGTGCATGATACTTTCACAGCTAAACAGGTAGATTATTACAACCAATTAATTTTATGTAAACCATTTTGGAATACTATGGAAGAGCAAGGCTGAAAAAATTACAAATTTAAATGTCAAGAGATATGAAAAGTATCATTTGACCTCCTAACTCACATAATTGGAAAGTCAATATATAACAACTCATTTCATTCCATGTTTTTTTTAATTGACACAACTCAGTTATCTAAATAAAATACTGTAGCTTCCAGTAGCTAACCCATAAAGTCTAAAACTTTTCCAATATTCATCTCTTCTTTTACAGATTCCTTTTTTTCTGTTTATGACTAATACAAATTCAGGACATTATTGATTACTTTTCTGTACTATTACAAGTAAGAATAAAGAACATTCTATACTTTGTAGAATTTAGCAAATGGGTCTATGTAGGGACATCACATAATTTTGTGTCAGATCTTGTTCTGAATATTAATGGAGCAGTTGGTAAGTACAAATTGAAAACAGCTAATAACACGTAAGCTGAATGTTCTTGCATTAGCCATTTTCATATTGTCATCTTGAAAAGAAAGCCTTTGATAAATGTTCCCCCAAAGCTGACAAGTTACAAGGGTTTGTACTAAGGGAATAATAATTCTAAGATTCAATAAAAATAGTAATTACTTTATCAATCTTCTAGAAACATTGCAGACATATATAGTGAATCCCTCCAACATAACACTGACATAACATTGGCCTTTATAAGTGATATTAGAAGTGTCCAATTAAAACATAGGGGTACACTATATTACTGATTCTCAAGGAACAGAGGAAACAGAGCTACATTATTTATCTAGGTCAGGTACTTATATGTCCCCTTTACCATAGTATCTGAGTGCATTACCATCTTTAATGTATTTTATTTATCCTCAGAATACCTCTATGAGGTAGATACTACTATCTCATTTTATACATGAGGAACTGAGACATGTGGAGACTGTCACTTGTCCAAGGTTTTACAGGAAATTTGTAGTGGAATTGAACCCATATCTCTAGATTACCAGGCTGGCACCTTCATGCCCTTAAAGATAATCCTCTTCGCAACACTGATGTCATGTTTGTTCTTTGTCAGATAAAGATGTGTTTTGATTTTTAAAAATAGCAGAAAGTGTTTGAAACCCTCCTATTTTTAAGTCTCCATCACATTGCCGAAGAGTCCACATAAATGTTCAATCAACCTGTATCTCAAGGAGTAAATATAGCGGAACAGTTTCTTTCCTTATTTTTAATATAAATCTAATCCCTGTGAGAGGTGCCAGGATGATACCCTGGAGACGTCCAGAACTTTACTGTACAACAGTCAGCAGCAGTGCAAGCTTCCCCGGCAATCTGGCCTGCAAAGCGAAGGTACAGTAGTTTGGTCTGTGTGCTTATTCAGCCCTTGACCTTTCGGCTGAAAGTATTAATAAGGTGCCAATTAGTGACAGTCGTAATGGCATTTTATGAGATGTGGACACTTGCACTGGGAACTGGACTGACACAATTGACTCGTTTCACAAAGCTCACTGAACAGCCATTAGATAGTGATGATGTGCAATGGTAGTACTGACCTGTGCTAGGAAAGAATGAGTGACCTAGAGGTGAAACACACCGGATCCCATTACCAATTCCCTGAACCATTCAGTCCTCCTAAAACTCAATATTGTCAATAAAATCTTTCAGAAAGAAAAACTGTTTTCTAGTGTCTTTCTAGTGTGTTTTCTAGTGTTCATACATTGTCTTGATTTAGCAGATCCCAGTTAACAGTCTTCTCGGCCATGCCAGTGACCCTGGCTTTGCTAAAGATCATTCTATCCATCTCCAGCACGAAGGCCCCAAAACTAACAAACTCTAAACCATTCATCACTGCACATACTGTGATAAGAACATACCTCTAACTGCTCTAGTCCCATTAGAGATATACTGTAAGACTATAGAACAATAAGTTACCCTGCTAAATAACAGAGTCTGACAGTCTTTAAATGTAAGGAACTGTTTTAGCCGAACTATATTACATTGAGCACATCACATCAGCTTCCCCTGTTGTTTCCTGCAGAACAGCGGTTGTCACAGACAACTCTCCAGACACCTTGAGATAGTATCTCTTCAGCATTCCATCTATGATGCAGCTTGAAGCAGCATAAGACACCCAACATTGAACCACAATGACAGTCTCCCTTAATTATATTGGAATGAGAGAAAGGTTTCCTTAGAGCAGAGCTGTGACTCAGACACACTCAGGTTTGCCCAGCTAATGAGGTAAGAGCCTTTGTAAATGTATGGTTCATAGGTAACATGACTCAGGGGCAAGGGCCTTAAGTACAATGCAGTCAAGAGAGCTGTAATTATAACACTTAATGCTACTTAAGCGTCCAAAGTTGTATGTTAAATAAAAATGGAGTGCACAGAAAACTATTACTAGCAGATTTATTGCTAGATCTGTTCATGCTATTGGTAAGCTTTGATCCTGATAAAGAGAGACTTAACTGAATATACAAACTCAGTGATAAAATTAGTATCTGACTTCTGTCTAAAAAACCACACGACCCAATGCATGCTTGTGAGAAAGTGACTGAAAGGGAGCTAATGGTGCCATTATTCTGAATTTGTCCTTTCTTTCCAGGGGTGTACACAATGTGTTGGGCCTCACAGAGACATAAGGAAGGCAGAGTCTCTGCTATGGGATACATGAAGATGTTTGCTTTTACTTTGCAACTAGCCATCCTGATAGGCGTATGTATATCCTTTACCCGTTTGGTGTACATAGGTTTCTAAGAGAAAGCCCAGCAACTCTGACTATTTTGTGTTGAGATTACATCTCACCCATGAAGGTGGATTATGGCTGGATCTATGTATTTACAGAGCAAGGCTTTAGGCTGGGAAGGGATTAATAAATGCACAAAGATTGCATCCAGGGATTCTGACCACCAGAGTGCTGGAATCGTGCACATGGCCTAGAGGACAGGAGGCAACATTTGAGGGCAAGAGCATGAATAGTGCAATGACCACTTTTGCAAGAAAATATTTTATTGTTTTGTAGGGGGACTTTTGTTTTTTGGAGACCATTTGGTTGGGAGACACTCAGATACTATAGGTGCCATATAAAAGCCTAGATAGTTAGACTTGAGCATGGCTCCATTTAGCCTCAATTTACCACTGGAATCCAATCAAGCAGATTGGATCTCTCCTGCTGTTTTTATGGGTGTATTGAAAAGCAGCTTGCCTTGTTTCACAAATTTGGGAGACTTCAGAGCCATCACATATATAGCTGTGCACAATTCCTTACAATAAAGTTAGGCTTATACAAATCAAGACCTCCTTTGAGTAGTCCTCCTACTTTCATTGTAGAGGGTTGACTGAAATCCATTTACTCCACTATAGCTTTTAAGCATGAAGTATAGAGAAACCTACTTTCCTTTGTGGAAGTTAAAGATCCAACCCTTCTCTAAACTCCAAGTAGTTGTAATGTTTAATTCTCATATTAAGAAATAGTAAAGGAAAACAAGTAAAAGTGATGTAATAGAAACCCGAAATATTTACCATTAGCCATTTGACTTTCTAAGCAATATGCAGAGTTATAACATGCACAATTTCTGGAAATTATTCAGCTAAAGCCCTGTACTCAACTTAGAAAATATAGTGAGTAAGGTTAAACTTGCAAGCAAATTCACATGATAAGGGAGGAATTACTTTGATGAGTTTTTAAAACATCTTGGTCATACTATACTGACTAGAGTCTATACAGGCTTGTATCTTTTTAAAAGTTATAATAAAAATCGAGCAATCCAATTTCTTGGATGAAATATTTTTATTTTAAAGTTAAATTCAAGTGTGATTGAAATGGATTTCCAGGATTTGCAACCTAAGCCGAGTCTCTAAAGCAATGAAAATTTTGATAAAGGCAGCAGGAATATTGTGTCACCTGTACCCTTCAAGGGTCACCTACAATGTTTCCTAGCACTGTATGACAGAGAGGAACTTTGAGGCAAATGTATCTTCTCTTCCAGATAGAGTCTGTTCTAATGGAATTAATATTTCCAGCAGTTCCATTTCAATTGCTCAAGATTAAGTAGGAGCGTATTCAATGTAGATTTTAACATGGGTGCTGACAGTCTTTAAACATTCTCCTTCCAATCAAGCACTGCAAGAGGCTGAAGTGAAGTTGGAGCTGTCCCACAAAATACTGACCATTCTTCTCTCATTATAGTAGCCAGGGCCACCCAGAGGATTCAGGGGGCCTGGGGCAAAGTGGGGGAGCGGACATAAAAAAGGCACCACCTGCTGCGGTGCTTGTACTCACTGGGCGGCACTCCGAGTCTGCAGCTGCAGCGGCGGGTCCTTCACTCGCTCCATGTCTTCTGCAGCACTGAAGGACCTGCCGCCGAAGACCCAGAGTGACTGAAGAGCCCCCCACCACCGAAGTGCCACCGAAGACCTGGACCGCTGCTGGGTGAGGAAAAATTTAAAAGGCACCTCTAGCCAGGGAAGGGATTCTTGGCCAGGGCTTGCGGGGGCCCTGCAGGGCCCGGGTCAGATTGCCTCACTTGCCCCCCCGGGGCATCCCTGATAGTAGCTGGGCTTAAAACTTTGAGAGTGCACAGGTGACATCTCTCCTGGCAGCCTCCATTCACTGTACATGAAATTAGGATGTTGTTGACCTTTTTAAAAAGTTCTTTACCCCACAACTTCTACTGCCCTTCAATTTAGTGGTGCACCTTGTGAGGGCTTCTTATGGTTTGCTTTTCACTCCTCTGGTCCCAGAAAAGCTTCTGTAGCACCACCTGAAACAGCCTATTTTGACTACTCTTGCCCCTTCCACCTTAGCAGACAATTTTATGTAGCCTTGTTTCAAGCTATAAACCCATACTAGAAAGAACATTAGTATGGGCAGTCTACCCATACTAGCCTCTCTCTCATATCTAGCCAAGCTAACACTTAGTTGCAGTGCAAGGTACCAAGATGCAGAGTTCTGTTGCTTAAAATCATGCTTTTTTGCATTAATGTTATGTCAACACACCTCACATCCTGCATCACAATGAAAACCCATCTTATATTATACAAACTTAACATAAACAGGAAATAGTGACTGTACTGGTAATTTAGGGCCAGCTTGAATGAAGAGTTGTATGTACTGTTATAGTATCGGGACCTGCATGTGACTCATGACATACAGCACTGTCTAGCGCACAAAGATAATAAATCCCTTTGTTATTTGATCTATGTATTCCAGGCAGGTTTTTTTTATTATCTGAAATTACCTTTTTAAATTAAACCAATTGTAGGTATGTGTACAATGCCACAAAAATAATTCTTATCTAGTCAACTACAAATTAAAAAGCTAAAATTCTGACCTAACTTCTACCCTACTGGCTGATCTCTGGGTATCTTGCAATCTGAGTGCTGTCATTTATGTACTATCATTCTTTTAACTGGTTAGGAAAGTCTTTTTCTCTTCCTCTCTCTGGCTTGGAGTTGGTTCTCAGGAAAGAGTTGTAAAGGATTTTCATTATAATTTTTATTATCTGGTAGTTTTAAAATAGAAAGTACATGTTACATATCCTTTTCCTTGATATTCTTTGCGAGATTTTGTGTTTGAGAATGTCTGAAACTACTTTTCTCTTGGATCTCTTAAGATGAAGTGTTCTGACCTTTCCCTACAGAAGTCTCTGTGCCACTACTCCTTGAAAAGGAGTCTTGCCACAGTCCTATATGTGAATCCTCAGAATCCTCTATGGCACATCTGCAGGAACAAAATATCTTTTAGGTTTAGGACCCTCCCCCCAGAACTTGAGGGGGTTAATAGAGAAAGCAGAAAGCTGGGTTATGAAGAAATTTAAACAGCAGGCTGTTTCTGGGTGAAGTGAACTGGAAAGGGCTTTTGTTTCTGTAACAGTTGGCAGATTCTAAGATAGCTGGCAAAGAAATATAGCAATACATGAGATTTCTGATGAAGGAAAATCAAATACAGCACTCTGTTTTCCAGAGAAACCTTATTGTGCTGACGGGGGAAGGGGGCAATCCTGCAGAAAGACCCTACTCCATTCACTTTTTCAGGTCCCCCACATGTTCTATAATTTCCCCCCACGCACACATTTAGAATCCTTTTCCTTTAGAAAAGAAAATGGGGAACTGATGTATTGTAGTCCGGACTGGACTAAGACTAAAAAAATTCTACATTTGCCAAGTTTTATTTTATAACCGCGTTTGTAAAGTGGTGAAATGAAAATATGCTGTTTCGATGAAGCCGAAACATTTCATGGAGACATATTGGTTTTGATGAAGTTTTCATCAGGGAGGGAGAGAAAGAGAAAGACTCTCTCTATCATGCTATAGCCTCGAATGTGGGAGGCCCACATTCAAAATGTTCTGGAATGAAAAAACACACTCTTGAGTCAGGAGAAGCAAGGACTTGAATATGGGTCTCCAACTTTCCAGGCCAACAGCATAAACTCCAGGCCACTGCACGCACGCCCCCCGAATCAAAAAGCACAGATTTGGGTCCAAACAGAGACATTTTGCCAAAATTTCTGTTGTGAAAACATTCAAAAGTTTTGGTTTTGTTCCAATATGGAACTAAATCACATTTCAAACCTCAAAAGTTACCATGACACATAATTGTTGTTCTTCAATCAGCTCTAGTTAACATTTTTTCACAGGACAGTGTGGGACAAATTATGGCATGTGAACTTGTTTTTCTGTTGGATCAAGGATCAGTTTTTCTATTGGATCAGCTACAAAGGGTCATATCCTTGCAAAAATCTTGTGTATTGTCACAATGGGAAAATGAAATAACGTAAGCTATGTATTAGGGCCAAAATAATCTACCTTCATATTGTCACTGAGTAGGGTTCTGTTGTATTACTTTCTCTCTAACCACAATTACCTAAAAAACCTGAGAGTAATGAATACTGGGCGGATCTCTTGATTGGCATTGCATATCTCTATTTTACATCAAAATCCACAAAACTTTTAAATATTTGTTATTGTTTAATTATTTTAAATTGGCCTGTTGGAACCAAACTAGTTATCAGCCCACTGAGTCTCTGATTCTGATGCATCTTCTGATGCAAATATCGTTGACACATAGGGTATTCCTAAAATACAGGCTTTAATCAACAACTAGGAATGGATGTTATTGCTAGAAGCCTCACTTCTACAAGGCCACCTCTGCTATTAAGTTTCAATTAGTGCATCACCCCTAACTCAGCACTGCTTTCCAGAGGCAATATTTCATGCATGTACCCCTGTGGAAAAACCTATGATAGTGCAAAAGAGGACCCAAGAACCTATATAAGACACACCACCAATTCTTCCTAAACTAAAGAGGAGTTTGAGGAAAGGGGAGGAAGCAGGAATGCTGACCCACATCTTCATGAATCCACACGAAGTGCAAGGAAGGGAAGCTCAAGTGCAAAGGCATCCAAGTGGAATGGTGGCTATGTGATTGGGATAACCAGACTCCTCAACCTCAGTTGTTATGCCCAAATGTTTGAGAGCCATATATGTTAAAATAAAATAATATAAGAAACCAATGGCCCATCTAGCCCAGTATCCTGTCTTCTGACAGTGGCCAATGCCAGGTGCTTCAGAGGGAATGAACAGAACAGAGCAATTACTGAGTAATCCATCCCCTGTCACTAAGTCTCAGTTTCTGGTAGTCAGAGCTTCACAGGCACCTGCTTTTTAAATAGCAGGCCAATGGTCAATTTGCAGTGATAGAGTGCAAAGGCAAATTTTCACTAAAAGGGCAGTTTTATTTGATGTTAGCTTTCAGCTACAAACTACCTGAGATAAGATCTTCACCCCAACAAATTCATTACCATTCACTGCCTCCAATATACCACTAGAAAAAGCCTGCTGCACTTTCCTTCCCAGAAAATTCACCATGAGCTAGACAAACTCTGTATCATCTCATATACACTTTCCTCATGAGA
The DNA here is from genome assembly GCF_016161935.1 of Mauremys reevesii. NCBI lineage: Eukaryota > Metazoa > Chordata > Testudines > Geoemydidae > Mauremys > Mauremys reevesii. Next base: position 56,150,790 of record NC_052633.1, on the reverse strand, counting down.
AACCTAGATTCCTGTAACAAGCCAACAATATTCCAGCCTTAGGAACAGAAATTAATTAAAATAAGTCCACATTACACTAACACCAAATACAATAATAATAAAAATAATGCTGGATCACGTTATGACTGGGCACTAATATACTTTGGTGATTTACAGAAATACTACTAAATATAGGCACACCTGAATACATAAAACATTGCAGAAGGCAGTCAAGGGTAAGAAAAATGACAGCTAGTAGGTGGAAAAATGTCAGCTACAGAAGACACAGAAGATAACAGGGCAAACTTAAGAAAGTGTGAAAAAGCATTATAAACACAGCAAAGGTGAAAAAATGCACAATGTTAAAAAAATCATAAATATTTATCATTGTATAGGGCATAAGGAAAAAGAGGTCATCAAAAGGACTTCTCAAGATTTCAATGATAACTCATTAAAAGTACCAGCAGTAAATACTGTAAAAATATGTTAGCTAACTTCTTTATCTGGTATTCCCAAATAGGGGCATAGAAAACTGCTAGAAATAGACTTTTTTTTTCCTGTGAGAAGAAGAAATGCCAGAGCAAACAGCATCATGCCTGAAGGGGAAAATTTAATTTGCAAAGTTGTTGCTGAAAATTAAAATTTACTTATAACGGCCGAAAGAAGAAGAAGAAAAAAAAAAGGTATTTACTCTGATCCTGTCTAGCACGAGGAAGATCACACAGGGTATGAGAGAGTTTGGCACATGGGAGGAGCTGGTGAATAGAAGTTGTGCAGCTTTCTGGCACACATAGTATATTATTTTTAATGGTGTTGGCACAATGAAGGATACATTGTTGTCCCCTGGTCAAAAATCTCTATAACATGCCAAAATACGGTGATGGGTGCATTAAAGAGAGTGTCCAGATAGAGAAAAAGTTAGTTATATTCCACCATGACAACTAAGATAAAGTGACTTCTGCTATAGATTCTCAAGGTACAGCTTTGTAAGACTAGTGGTTAACCATTTTAAACAGAGCGTCTCACATGTGGATATCGTTCTCTGTGGTGTTTTGTCAGAGCCAAATTTGGCAGGCGTTAGGATGCAGTGCAGGTACATTTGTTCTGGCAGGCGTTTAATTGAATCCTTTCCCTGGCAGGAAGGAAGCTCTTGTGCATGAATGTAATTCAGTATTGTGGAAAATAATAAGAGGATTGACCATCCTGTGGAGATATTATTTTGTTTGTTTGTTTGTTTGACAAAATAAGACACCCAGCGACCCCAGTGATGGGTTGTTGTATGTAATGATGTGTTGGACCTGATCCAAAGCCCAATGAAGTTAATTGAAGTTTCCTATTGATTTCATTGGGCTTTGGACCAGGCCCATAAGTTAAAACAAAACAAACACCAAAACAAAACAAAAATATAAGGACACATATTATGGCTGGTGAATAATAGTAATAGAAAAATTGCACAGGCTACAGAGTTACTCTCACTCTCTCTATTCCCAGGGAATATTTAATTATACAAAATGGCACAGCTCCAACTGGAGACACTGAGAGAGACCTGCCAAAGAGTAGCCAATATCCAGTGGTTAAGAAACTCTCATGGGAACTGGGAGAGTCAAATTCAGGTCCCTTCTCTACATCAGGCAAAGAGGAGATTTCAACCCTGGTCTCCCCATGTCCTGGGTGAGGGATCTAACCACTGGGCTAGAGTTTATAAAGGGGTTGGCACTTCCTCCTCATTTTTTTTTCCCGAGAAAGTATTCAGGCACCAACGGTTCATAGCTGTGAATCCCAAGGCCCCAGCATCTGCAACTGAATGGCAGAAGGGCATCAATATCACAATGTGGTCATTGACTATTTGCAAACAGAAAAAGCAACATCCGATAAACGATTAATTATGAATTATTTTCCTAGCACAAGAAAATATAACTCCTAGTTGAAATATAGTCCTGTATGCCATGTTTGGAGAAACTGTACCTGGTTTTTTTTGTTGGGACTTTTGAAACCCCTGCTTCCCCTTAAGGCTTCATGGGTGGATACCCACATGCGTCTGATGAAGTGGGTATTCACCCACGAAAGCTTGTGCTCCAATACTTCTATTAGTCTATAAGGTGCCGCAGGACTCTTTGTCACTTTTTACAGATCCAGACTAACACGGCTACCCTTCTGATACTTAATTGTAGATGATAAAAACCGGTTTGCATGCTCTCTGTTCAAAGTTCAAACCAAAATTCAACTTCCTCGGCAAGATTGATAATCTCATCCCCCACCCTCACCCCGGCACTCCCCCACACACTTTTCAATGTTGTATGTCCTCTGTCAAGGCTGGAAGCAGAAATGCCATGAAACCAGGAAAAGGTTTTTTTTTCCACACTACACTCATGATCAGGGGTAGCTCCAGGCACTAGCGCAGCGAGCGCATGCCTGGGGTGGCTTGCCGGTTGCCGTGAAGGTGGCAGTCAGGCTGCCTTCAGTGGCATGCCTGTGGGAGGTTAGCCGGTCCCGCGGCTTCGTCGGCAATTCGGTGGCAGGTACGCTGAAGGTGCAGGACAGGCAGACCTCCTGAAGGCATGCCGCCGAAAGCCGCCTGACTGCCATGCTTGGGGCGGCAAAATACATAGAGCCGCCCCTGCTCATGAGAACCAATCCCATGAGAGGCCTCTCCTCACCAGATTTCCAGCCCAATACTGGATACAATTAAATAAGCATTCAGTCTTTTGGGTGTTTCTCCAAATTGGGCCTCCAAGCCTCCTGAGGTTGCATATCACTACACACTCTCTCTCTCTCTCTCTCTTTTTGGCACAAGAGAACTTACTGTTCTTAGCAGTGCCAAAATGTAATGTTGCTTAATGGTATAGTAATATGTAAATCTTTCACTTATTTAAATGAGGTAGTATTGACAGCCAAGGTTATTACATTCCAGTTTGCAGAGTATGAGAAATACATAGTGCACCTGGATATGGCTCTAGTTAAAATTGAATATTTTGTCTCATTGTGATATTTCCAGGGATTGGATTTTTGTGTGATGATTTGACTAGCTTCCATTGTTAGCAACAAGAGTTTCATACATCCTGTGGAGGGAGAATTCAGCTACTCATTATTATGTAACCACCAATCATGGTACCATTGTTAAGGATAAGTTGAGTTTGCAATTAAAGTAGGAATTTAACTACTTTATTTATCAGAAGAATACAGCATATCTTTTCAAAATTATACCACTTACTTTGGACACAATTTTCTGATAAACTAATGGATTTACTTGTAAGTTATGAGTTAAAATCAATTTGAAAATACATCCTTTGAGAAATTGCGCATTCTGTGTCAGACCATTTTTATGTACTAAATTATCTTAATAAAGGAACAACACAGGCCCTTCAAACTATTCAGATAGTTAAAACTCAGTGAAATCTCATGTATTGGCTAAATTTAAAAAAAAACATTTTATAGGATTGTTTGCTATTTTTTGCTTTTTTTATTCATAAATGAAAGATTTTCCCTCAATAGGGCAGAATGGATAATGTTCTATTGCAAAATGACTGCCATCTCTGATTGTTTTCAATGACAAGAAAGACAATACAGGGCTGCAATTATCCAGATACCCTCCTTTAAAATATGAGTGAACACAAATTACTTCATGGAAGGTGACCCCTGACAGAGTAGTGTACCATCATCCTCCCTGCAGGTAGTTTGGCTTTAATACCATTGGGAATAAGGGGAGGTGGTGGCCATTTTGAAAGGAAGCTTTTTCCCAATGGCATCTCTGTAGCCTCAAGGTGGTATGCAGCTAAATCTGGGACACACAAGAGAGATGAAATGTGCATTTGTGCAGGCATGCTAAAGAATGTGAAGGACAACATGAGAGGGCAAACTGTGGGGTGTATTCAGCGGAGGAAGGAGAACATATGCATCCTTACACACAATGTGGAAATAAAGAGCTGGGAGAAGATGGCCAGAATGCTCTAGCTGCTTTGTGCTGGTCCAAGGTAGTGCAAAGCCGCTTGGGTTATGTATGAATATGCCCCTAAATGCTAAAATAGCAATAATTAAAAGTTAAGATTGTTACTACAATGGTATTAAAGCCAAATCCTTACAAATACCACATATCAATAACTGAGTTGTTTACTTTTTACGTATAACATTGTTAATAATAAAAACAAGGAAATTCACAGATAAAATGTCTTAAATTGAAGTTAAGGTTGAGTACGTATTGGCAATTTCTGAGTAAACATGTTACAGGGATGTTTTAGATTATCTGCAAAACAAGCGTAACACTGACAGAACCCGGTCATCGGCAGGCAGGATCGAACCTGGGACCTCTAGAGCTACATGCATGAGCCAAAAGCCACATAGCCCTTAACTAAGACTGTAGCAGACTCATTAATCTCAGTAGTCTCGGTGCCACTAGAGAGGACAGAGCACCCCACCCAGGAGGTGTGTGGGTTACACAATCATTACCAACCCAGGAAATTAGGAGTTTAACCTTGACTGGAAAGAAATCCAGATATGTTCAGTAATGTAAATACACCACTATGGCACCAAAATAACCTTAATTCTACCCTTAGAGACACCATGATAAAAAAAAAACACCACAAAAATTCTCATACATCATTCAATATCAGTTTGCTCTAGTCTAGGACTACCACTATTCACTAATCATAATTCATTACAGGACAGAATTAAGATTGTTTGGGTGCCTTAAATGTGCATTTCCATTCCATAACATCTTTAGATTTCTTTTATATTTAACCATAACTCTTAATTTCCTCAGTTTGTTTGGGGATAATTATAACTTCCCTGTAATGTTTTTTACCCTTGAGATATTTAATCATTCTTAATTCCAGTTTAATTTAGTTATGTGAAAATTAGGTTATTTTATTGAAACTGTCAAATACAGAAAGAGGTCCACATTTACTGCAATTATCAGATTTATACGGTTCTTGAGTTATGTCCTTAGTTAAAAATATTTAACATAATACATAAGTTCACTTTGTCAGACTCTTTACAATAGGCTCCTATCTCAGAGCAGCAAGCCCTTCAGTGATGCACCTGGACACAAATATCACTGTTAAAACCACTCATGATTGTGTTATGTCTCATTATCCAGAGATATCACTGGAGTGTCTTCACAATAATGTCATTGTGTGAGAAAGCAGCCTATTGCTTTAGCAAATACTGTTTTACTTCCATGTATTCCTCTGGGCTCTCTAGGCATCTGTAACAGCTGTTTATATTATTTGTCTTTGGTTAATATGTGCTATATTTTAGGGATTTTTTTTAACTTCACTTGCTTAGAATAACCTTCTTCACAAGTTATATCCAGCCACCAGCCATCTGTACATGGATACAATTCCAGTTTCCCATTATTTCATGCCTGATACCAAAACCATAAGCTCCACAGATTCGCAAGACACAACATGCTGAAAAGAAAATAATTTATCACCAATGTACAGAATAGTCAGAAATCAAGCTACATCATATTGCCTCAATGTGTTAGTGTCAGAACATATCAAAGTACAGGGAGCTATTATTTGAGCAGGTCTCCAGTCACATTATTTCTTTTTGATCTCTTGTTGCAATATGAGTATCCCAGAGAAAGCATTCCCTCTACTTCTGTTTTAAAATACAGTAGTTTGATCTGGAATCCTTGCAGTGTTAAATTATTTAATAATGGACATCATCTTTTAAAAAGAGTTTCTATTATGTTATCAGTAATTATGAAAAATCTAAGAAGTTTCTCTCGGAAGATAAAGCAGAAGAGATGTTGTAAAAGCTTTAATTTACTTCTAATTGAGCCTGCATGCAGCCTGGCTAAACATCTCCATTTAATCGCATCTTTAATGAAGATTCAGCTCACAAAGGCTGTCTGCTCCCAAACATAACCATCTCAAAGATATTAGAAAGACCCTCTCATGTGGCAGCTGCTATAGTAAATGACTTTTAGTGTACTGAAAAACTGAGTAAATAAGTCATTTTTAATTAACTATAGGCAGTCTAAAGTATGCATCTTCCCCATAGCCTATATTTGGTTTTAACGAATTGCCAAATTTATACGGTAATTTAAAGCAGATACATTCCCACATTTTCTCTTGGGCCTTTCTTTCTTTTTCTTTCTTTCTTTCTTGAACCTGCACCTTTGAAACTAGTTGTTTTCTTGCACATCCTTGCTTTTCTTTTTAGAAAACACATGCAAATTTCCTGTAAACAGCACATAAGTTTATACTGAGTCCCAACAATATACTTTATTCAAAGCTACCACATTCATCTTGGGAGACTGGTAGAAGCATTAATAAAACAGAAGATCCAATTTTACCAGAGCAAAATGGAAGCCCCACATAATAATGACACAAAGTTGCTTGAGATAAGCTTGATTTCAGGGGATCAAACCCTGAGATGGTGACTTCAATGGAGTGATGCCAATTTGAACCAGCTGAGGTTCTGGACCAGCGTTCTGTCTGTTCACCATAAACCGTGTGGCCAAATGTCTTCTTGCGGTGAGAGGGACAATACACATTCTGGTAAGCTTAAGTACTAATGAGAGCAATACTTTCAGTACATGAGCATGTTCTCTGATTACACTGAGCACTATTTCTGCCACGTTATTCACTGATTTAAGTGCTGGTAAATATTTGAGATTGATGTATGCCACTCAGACAATCTTGCTGTAAGTCTGCAATTGATTTGAACTAATGTATCATTAAGAATCTGCTGTTGATATTTAAGTCACTTAGCTGCACTCCACATGCTTAAAGAAGAGTTATATCATAAACATCAAGTTTTGCATATTTTTATTTCCTAGGTGCAGTGTTGTTTAGAGAGCCTGGCAAGTTTCCCCTCTTCATTAAGCCTTTTGGGGACAACCCTGCCATTGATCTGGTCACAAAACTCTTAGCGACTTCAACAAATGGAAAGATTAGGATTTATTAACACACTGCTAGAACTCTGACTGCAGCTGCTATGTTATTGATCAAATGGTGTGAAATGGCATGTCCATCAAGGGAGATTACGGGTATATGATCAGGCAAGGGGCATCAGACCAACTAGTGACTGTACAAATGTCAAACTGCTAGTTATTTTCCTGGTGCACTATATAGGACAACAGCAAATTAAAAAAAAAAAAGAGGAAATTAATCTCCAACTGATGACTATAAAATGAGAGACTGTAAAAGAAAAAGATTGGTGTTTATCCTGAACCTGGAATGATTTTGTCGATCTCTTAAGAATATTATAACTCTAATATGCTAACAGTAGATTTATTCTGGTTTATGTTACTTTAACTTTCCTAGTCACTGTAGATTTAGAAAAAAAAAAGTTTGCATTTCCTTTTTGGTAAAATACCACAGCTCCCCTGTTCTGGGAACTAGACATATATTAAATGTATCTACTGCTATCAGATTTGAAAAGTCAGCTTGCTTTCCCATTTGATGTGTCTAGCTCAAGGTTTCAGGTGGACTTTAATCAAATTCATTCTCCTATTGCCCCATTCTTGATCTGAACAATCAGCTTAGAACATTTCTCATTATGGTTTCCTTAAGAAGAAATAATAGCCTGTCCTCTTGTGAGCAAACACAATTAGAATGAACAAAATTAGCTGTTGTTTCTTTTAATTTTTTCCACTGACTGATGTGATAGGTTATATATGAGGAGCAATTACAAAGGTGTCAAAGTCTCAGCTGAAAGAGTTAATTCATTAAGAAGAATTCCCACTGGAAAAGAAATCTATGGTAAACAGATGAACTGTTGGTAGATGGTAGTTTCTCAGTGATCAAAATGAAACTAAGCTGAACTACAGAAACAATAAAAATAAATTGTTACTTTGGATTTCCAAATCTCAATTAAACAAACATTATGCAGTAAACAACATTCTGGATTTTAATTAGGATAAAAACATCTGAAACAGAATTTACCAGCCCTTTGTGTTTTTTCGATAGTATTCTGCAGATTGTTTGTTTATACTAGAGCTGTATGACAAACTATCACTTGGTCAATTGTTAAAAAAAAGTATTCCATTCACCAATATCAAAAAAAATCCTAATATAGTTTTTCCCCTCGTGAGCATTTTTCATAAAACTTTAAATTAGACAAGTAGAGAGGCATTTGTTTGGGTATTGATCGTAGCTTTCTGGTCCTAGCTTTTCAATTACTTTCTCAAAAAACAAGGCATTTTGAAAAATTACGTGATCTGTTTGTTGTACTTTCCTTAACAAGATAAGATAGCCATCTAATTATCCAGCCAAACAGAAATGAATGCTAACTGGGGGGTAACTAATTTTAAATGACAGGTACCGGGATGGAAAATCATGGCTAATTTTGCATGAAGCAGTACTGGTAGGTATGATGGATATTATCTATTATAACATTTTTATTATTTATTTGCATCATGTAGCGATATGCATTTTGTCCTTAGAATTAATCTGCTGGCTCAACAGTCAGACTCCAATAGGTCTTTCACAATGGAGCTCTCTGTAGAGAAACCAAAGACACGGCCAATACTTTAACCTTTCCCCCAATCTATTTCAGACATATGTAGGGGCTCCTATAATGAACGAAAAAAGAAGCAGACTTTTGGTTGTGGAGTAGTATACGACAAAAAGGAATCAAACTGTGACATGCCTCTTACTGCAGCTTAAAAGAGAATAAATGTTCTTGTTTAATTCCTCAAGTGGCACAGGGCTGACATGCCCCGAGCTATGCCTTTTGGGTGATCTAATTATTTCCAATGGAGCGGCAGAAATGGCAGCACGTTCATCAAGCACACATCCATGGGGCCATATAAGTGCTGCTTCACTGGACACTGAGGGACACTTAAGGCATTAAGTGATGCATTACTCATAGCTTCCAGCTGATATACGCGTCTGTGTTTTGATTGTTACTCTTAAAGAGATTGTCTGAGTGCCAGAAGGTAACAATATTGTCATGTTATGACAAATCAGTGGGGCTTTGGCACCATAACTCTCCCCACAAGTTGCCAGTTCAGCGTCCTGACATAAGGAAGAGCATTTTGAAGGAGTCTGAAGGCTGGTCTCCATGGTCTTGGGACCTCAAGACCACAAGGGGCTGGACTGGAAGCTGGCTATTGCTCAGGTGGCAATCTTGACATATCCTTTTCACCAGCCATGCCCATGCAACATGATGGTTGAGAAACTCCTATGTCAGCTTTGTACCATCCAATTTTTTCACATTAAGGGACCCTTTAACCTGCATTTAAGGCAGTTTTCAATGGTCTTAGAGGGGCTGAAGATCTGGCCCCATATATCTCTAAATTTTAGGCCATTGGTAGACAACAATAACTTCACAGAATTAAGCAAGCACTTAATTCAGCTAAAACTATTGCTCTTAAAACTAAAGGTAAAGCCAAAGAAGTACCAGCCACCATAAAGTGCATGTGGGGCAGCAGCAGAAATTGTATCTGTAACTGTTTTTGTTTGTTTCTTTCTCTTTTGTTCCACTACAGATATATGGGCTGTAACTTCCATATGACCGTCAGCTTCCAGGTTCACAGGAGACCGTATTGGAGGTAGGAAGCAAGACAGTACTGTAATGTGGAATATCGGGTTTAGAACAGCCTGACTCATTAAAAAAAATTCTCTTTGAACGCCTCAGCTGGTTGATTGTTAACACCATCCCACAATACCCATGGCACACCAGGCTGCAGAAGTGCAATTGGGGCAGTTTCCTCTTTTTTATTCCCATTTTCTCAGCATCGGTGCAACTTTCCTGGGCTTACAGGCAAAGCAACAATATTGGAAAGAAAGTTAGAGGCAAATTGAATAGTCCTGTGGGAGCTGATGAGATGCTTAAAGCACACCGTTTTTTCCCCCATTCCCTGAGCTGGTCCAAAGTTCTGACTCTGAGGTATCACCCAGACATGGGGAAGAAAACCCACATTTAGATTATTTAGAATTTTCGAATATCAAAATCACTTGTTCCTTGGCCAATTTCTGTGGGATTATTTTGTTATATTTACATGTATCCTCGGAATGCAGTTTATTTTTTCTCCATGAGAGGTCATCTTTCATTTCCTCAGTACATGGATGCACAACTCTGAATCAGTGTGCAGTCAGCCAAAGATTGGTGTTTACTTCTGAACTCATCTCAGGATTATGTGTATAGGAATGCTGGTAGCTGTCCAACATAGTGCAGGGAGAAGAGAATTAGTGCTCAGCAGAAGCTGTGGGTTTAAATGGACCATACCTAAACACTGCCACTACCCAGTCTATGCTGACAGATACCACAGATACCAAACATGCTATATTAAAAAAGGTAGCTCAAAAAGCCATTTTATACTCAGACCCTGCACCACCTCTTACACTCATCACCTGAGGCATGTTGAGAGACATATCAGGGCAGGGAATGTGTGAAATCAGAACAGTTGGTTTATGGTCCCTTCACTGGTATAAACTAGAACAATTGCTTGGCTCCTCAAACCTAGATTGAAGCCCTGGGCAGCATAAGGCTCCCTGAGAATCAGGGAGCCGTAACTGGCTGACTCACATGCCTCCTCTTGACATTCTCAAATTTTGCAGGAGAGAATCTTGACCAAAATCTCCTTGTAAAGGGTGCTAAAAGCTACTCCAACCTAGAGAATGACAACCTTCTCTCCCACTCACAGGATACCCTGCACAAAGCCTGTTTAGGGAGAAGAAAATGGGATAGGTGAATGTCACCCAAAAGGAACACACACAAGGATTTGCGGGTAATATAGGTTAGCTGCACTGTAAAGTCATCCCTGATAAAAATAAGTATTTAAAAATGGAAAGGCATTATCACATTTGCCAACAAGGAGAACAGGAAAGAATAGGCATCTGTGTGGGTGGAGGTGAGGGATATATAGAATGTAAATCTAGGCAAGCAATATAAGCCAGGAAGTCACCAAATGCTCACATAACTACTTTTGAAAATTTAACTGGACACTAAAGCCAATCTTGCAATGATGTCTTATTCCCTAAGAACGATGAAGAAATAAATTCTCAATCTACATTTAAACTATGCACAAGAGGAACATGTAACAGGGTGCACTCACTGCTGAAGCACCTCCTTGTGGCTTCACCTAGGCTGGTGCCTCCAGTCCATCAATCCCTTCATATTGGCAGTGGTCTCTCCTTCTGAACTTCACAACACTCCCTTTTTGTGACTCACTCATCCAGTTAAGACACTATATAGTCTTCCCCTTCCAGGGTTCCCAATGTCTTGCTCGACAAACTGCCTATCTTCTGACCCACTTCCAAGACTGTACCACTTTCCCAAAGGGAACCTGGGCCCACCCACTACCCCAGGTTCCAGCCCAGGGACCCTAGCTCAGCAGCCACAGTGTTCAAGCTCAGACCTTATCATTTCCCTGAACTTTAGCCCACCTTTCTTCTAGTCCACCTCTGGGTTACTACTGGAGCTTCCTCCACTCCCTGTGGTGACCTCTCCTCTCTTGGCTTCTTGCCAGAGACAGCAGTCCGACACAAGACCCCAGGGCTTACTCTCCCACCAAGAACTCCTCCTTGTACCTAGCCAGTTCCCCTTCCTTCTAAACAATGATTGCAGAGCTAAGGTCCCTGCAGCCTTTCTCCTGCCACCAACTTCCTCTCCTTATAAACTTAGCTCGGCTCTTCCCTGCAGCTGGGCTTCATCAGCCATTAGGCCTTATCAGTCCCTGGCTCTTCTCCAGGTGCAACCTATAAGGTTAATTCGCCTATTTTACCTGTTCAGGCTTTGTCCTGTTGCATTTCAGGAAGTGGGCGTGTGCAAGCCTGTCCACAGCTAAAGGACCCTCCCCCAGCCCTAGGGGAGGAGCTACTGAATCCAGGACACAAATGAGTATGGGGCACAACAAAAGAAAAAAAATAGGAATAGGTGTGAGAGTCAATGGGTCATAAGTAGGGAACCTTAAGGGGACACTAAGCAGAGAACCTCGGACAGCACCCACTTCTCCCTGAAGTTGTCAAGGGAGCCTGTGGATGTGGCTCAGACACACTCTGCCCAGATACGTCAATGGAGAGAGGAATGTAAATAGGCTCCACAGTCGTGGAGAACCCCCTTGGCCAACATCCTCTCCCTGGTGTTATAGATGGCCACTTTGGCCATCACTAGGAGGAAGTTGATGAAGAAATCTCGTGACTTCATGGGCCCATGGTTGCGATGTGCATAAACAAGAAGGTGGGGGGGGGGAGAAATGCAGCCAGAACCACAAAAGTAGCCAGAAAAGGGGCTGCAACATGGCACACTCAAGATAGATGTGTGCTTTGTTCAGGCTTTGTGTGTGCGGTAGACACTCCATCATAAAAATCCTAATTGACATTTGAACAGTGTATCACCAACACAAAAGTCACATGATTTAAGATAGATATCTATGCCATCTTCAATGCCTTTTGCTGCTTCTTTTTTTTCCTGAATCCCTGATGCTGTGAATGTTGTGTTTTTTGTGTGTATGCTGTGGCTGACAACATAGGTCTAGTACCCATGGAGTTAAGGAGAGGGTCAATGTATGTTTGTTTTTCTTGCACCATCTGAAGGATTATATGATTTATGTGAAGAGAACTGTTCACTCTAGGTAGAAAGAATGTAGGTGACCTTCAAATACTTAGGAAATTTTTCAGAGGTGTATGTTTTATTTAATTTTCCTGTAAGGTCAATACCACTCAGTTCACTAAGCAGAGCTATTTCTTGCCTGCATATAAGTTTCATACGATTGTATTGGTAGTTCTGGTTCAACAGTCAGTCCCTAATAAAAGGGAGACATATATCAGAAGTATAGAGAAATAGCTGTAATAATAGTACTGCAATACTACTTACTTATCTCTTAACCTCCTCCTTTCAAAGGCTCCCATGCTCCAGTGCCCACAGGGCTGTTACCATAGAATTAGCTACCAGAAACCTATTGATATCTACTGCCATTTCAGAGTGATGTTGTGCTGGTGGAACAAAAATGGATAACAAGCTCTCCACCTCCTTGCTTGTTAAAATGTGTGTGGATCTCAGAAACAAAACTTGTTGCAGTCTCTGTGTAATATTTAACCAAGCTAATAGTTCCAGGCAGATTCCAGGGTAGTTTGAAAGATTGTTGGTATGTAGTACGATCATATTGCCCTCCGCTACTCCTGTTAAATAAACAATTAAAGTGAACTGAAAAAATCTCAGTGCTAGTGATAAAATCACTGTGAAGGGTTGAAAATAAAGCATCATCACATGCTGCCATTTACACAGGTGGCAATGAATACTCACCTATAACTTGTAGTAACTAATAGTTTGGCACATTTCTCAGGGAGCAATTATCTCTCACCATGTCCAGAGAGGAAAGGTATCTGAATAGTTACAGAAGACCAAGGTTCAATTCCTGTTCTGTCATAGACTTCCTGTGGGACCTCAAGGAAGTCACTTAGGGCTGAAAGGGTATTTAGGCACTTAAAGATGCTGCCTTGTAGGATTTTCATTTGTGCCAAGGTGCCTAACTCCACGTGAAATCACGTGGAGTTAAATACCTACCCACTAGTTGCCTATCTGCATCTGTAGGCACCTATATACCTTTAAAATTTGTCCCTTAGTCTCTCTGTGCCTCAGTTCTCCATCTGTAGAATGAAGATAATACCTCTTCCCCATCTTTCAGAATGTAGTGAGGATAAATACATTGAAAATTATGAGGTACTCAATTACTACAGTAACATGGGCCATGTAAGTATCTAAAATGGATGAATATTGAATTTGGGAAGGCCAGGCTGCTGAGCCAAAATGGAGCTGCGTCAGTGCTATAGTACAACTGGGGCCACCATATGTCCATTCTGCAGAGTAGTTTGACTGTTTGAACTATTTAGTAGCAGCTCTATCAGCTCTATCTGTGCTGGGGGACAGAGAGCTCCCCAGCAGAGTACATTTTCTGGCACTCATCCAGTGTCCTGGCTCTCAACATCTTTTCCAGCTGCACATGACAGCTGCAATGGTTACCTTCATCCAGGTTTTCCCATGGTTTGGTCAGAGGCACTGAAGACTAAGCAAGGAGTCTTATGCTGATCTTGTAGCCTGAGTATTTGAATTTTTCCATAATTTACCACTATGCAGTGCTCTGACAATGAGAGGGGACTTAAAGTGTATGCAGTTGTAATGTACCTTTAATGTTCCTTTACACTGCCAGAGTGCTGCAAGGTGCCTTACTGTAAATGACAATCAGGCCTTCTGTCTCTCTTAATGCCTAGTCCTGCACCAATTAAGCCAACAGGAAATTTGCCATTGACTTCGAAGGGAGCAGGGTCAAGGTCAGATAGAGAAAGCTGTTAATTACATCAAGGGGTTATAAGTGTCCTTCCCAAAGGTAGCCCAATCACTGAAGCTTCATACCATAATCAACAGAGACACAGAAAAACTCTAGGTTTTGGTCTGTGCAGTTATACTGAAATATTTGCATGAGGGAAGAGGGAGGATTAGGAGTTGTCATCCTCATATTGGCACATAAAGAGCCACTACAGTGTATGCCCTTATCACTACTCCCAGATGTGTACACAAGAACTAGCTGCAAGGACTGTGGAGATGGTAACTTTTTAGAAGTGCTGTATCTGCTGCAGTAGTGCCAGATTAAGTAGATCCTTTCCTGAGAACCAAATGTTCATGTTCACTACCCATTTGTGGAAGCAAATACCATGTAAAATGTACAGTTCTCAGCTTGACTTGCACTACACCTCTACCCTGATATAATGCTGTCCTCGGGAGCCAAAAAAATCTTACCACGTTATAGGTGAAACCGCATTATATCGAACTTGCTTTGATCCACCGGACTGCCAAGCCTCCTCCCCCCCCCCCGCCGAAGCACTGATTTACTGCGTTATATCCGAATTCATGTTATATCGGGGTAGAGGTGTATTTCCCTTAAATGGTAGAAGAAGCGGGATTAAATATCTAAGGGGAAAAAATCAGACTAAAAGACCAATTATTCTGCACATCTGCACATGAACTGGGAGATTTTTTTTTTTACAAGAGCACAAGGTACAGTTATTTTAATTGGTTAATATCTGCTTTATAACCCCCTAAAGCAGAAGATAATTCATGTTGATTGTGTAATTATTTCTTATACAAACAGCATATGACAAGCTGATCTTGTTCAATGTCTAATAGAATGTGAAACGGTAAATGTGTCAGTAATGTTAGTAAATCAGGTTCACTACACTTATGCATTAGCTATTTTTTTTAACCTGAGAGACAGAAGATTACTGTCAATGAAGGTTTCCATGAGAAAGAGACTATAGATCTGGCTCAAAGGCTACTTTAAGAGACAGACATATCACCCTAAATTAGGCTATGGGTTTAGTTCAAGAGTAAGTTCTCTACATCATTTATTTAGATCAAAAAAGTTGCAAAGAATGCTAAATTTATGCTGTCTGCTGGGTAATTTTATTGGTTTGTAAATTTCACTTATTAGTTTTTACATGAATAAATAATCAACATGCCAGCTGTCCTCACAAACAGCACCAGGAACCAGTGAGTATACTTTGGTTCACTGAATAGAATATGACAAATGACATAGTTGTACAGACCAATTATTGGGTTTGTAAGTGTAAATATAGAAGTTTAATCACCCTCAAAGCTCTTCAGACACATCTTTTATCACCTGAGGCAGAAGGCAAACGTGGTGTGGATTTATATTTGATATATTTAACTAGTATACATATACTTCTGTATATTTTTCTATTTTTACCATATGGATCTCTGTCTGAATTTTAGCAACTGGTTAGTATCCAGACATCCCTGAATATAATGTGTTTATTGCTATTCCTTTTCCTAAATTTCTATAATTATAGAAAATGTGTATGAATATAATTTAACTCACAAGAGTGTTGTGAACCCCCACAGCTACTGATAACAAGAGGAAATGAAAGATACCCTGTATATATATAGGTTTGCCTTGTTAAGCACTAGTATGTGCTACAAACTTGAAACTCATTCCATAAAACAACTGGAACATGCAAAGTCTACATTTATATCTAAAAGACTAGGGACCTGATTCCCTATTGTGTTACACCAGTTTTACATCACTTTAGCTCCAGAGATTTCAATGAAGTTACATAGTATAATGGGCTGGTGAATCAGGGACAGGGTCATTTCCTTATTTTTCATATAGTCTCTAATTCACCAAAGCACTAAACAACATCCTTATATATAGCTGGTCAGAAAAATTCCAACAAAACATTTTTTGGCAGAAATGGCTGATTCATGAAAATAAAAATGTTTTGTGGAGACAATTTGATTTCTAGTTCTCACAGACCCAAGGTTGGTTTCCTGACCTGCCTGACCAGTCAGACTGCATCAGGGCCAAGGCTAGTCACCCCAGAACTTTCAGAGTCTACAGTTCTTCAGCAGCCTGCCAAGCAGCCTTCTCAGAGTCTGGGCTCTCCTTCCTTTTGGAAAGACTATCAAAATGGTGGGGGTTTGTTCCAAATTGGAATGAAATCAAATTAAAAATATCAAAATCCTCCATGAATGGAATAACCTTTCTCTGCACTCACAGCTCTTTGCTTAAGTGGAGCAAAGCCTTCCGGCGTGTGCTTAACTCTGTGTGGCTCAAAAACGTGTGCCTTCTCCCCAAAAAGAAGTTGGTCAGACTGGAGGTCCATCTAGTTCAGTATCCTGTCTGTGACAGTGGCAAGGACCAAATGCTTCAGAAGAAGAGAGAAAAAATTTAACTATGTGCTCTGCAGTAGCAAATACTTTAGGATTACATTCAGAACTGAGACTCCCTTTATAAAGCCCTCTTTTCATTTTGAATATAAATTCTCCCTTTAGGCTGAAATTTTCAAGTTTGGTTTCAGATACAAAGTGTTTTGTTTTTTGTTTTTGTATATTGGAATGTCTGGGAGAAATTTGGCCACATGCAGGGGTTCTTTTTTGGTTTATGAGGGAATAATAGACTTTTTCAGCTCTAAGAAATTATATTGATATCCTGCTCTCCAAGAACTAAAAGGACAGATAAACATTAAAATGTTAAACTCATCACCTGGCTGGTCCTCAATGATAAATAGCCACTTAGCAAGTCAGATTTTAAAATGTTAGAGGGATGGAGCCTTAAAATTGTACCTTTCCTGCAAGAACGGATATGTCTTGTTGTTTTAAACAGGAACTCGGTGTTATTTAGTGGAATTCCCCCTGCAAGGAAGGAAATTGCTTGCAGAAAAAAGGTAGAATATTCTTGCTACAGGACTGTGTCTGTAGAAAATAGCTTTTGGTAGCCTGCATTAGAGTCTGCTAACAATTAGCAGTAACCCTGGAGAATGGAGAGAGCCATGTCTGTTCCTGCCTTCTTTAATCAAGGCAGGCATGGTGCCCGTGAACTGATCAGGGTAACGTGGAGCTGGTATGTGGGAAACTGCCTTCTTCCAAGTCCCACACATCTTGTCTGGGACTCCTGTTGTAATGTGGAAGTACTTCAGAATGTGAGAGGTATTTTACAAAAAGCTTACGATGTAGGAAACACTTCACTCCTAACTGAAATGTAGCCATTTCTGGTCTGAAATGTAGCAGCTGTTCTGAAGTCTAGGACAACAATCTCAAAAGTGTGGAGCAGGAAGGGGCTATATCATCTCATTAGTTTTGCACTGCACAAGGAAGTGTAAGTTAATATATTAAAAGGGGGTGGAGGGGGCTTGAGAAGGGAGCCTGCCATACTACTGCACAAATACAGCCATGACCCTCCAATTAATGGGCAGGATATGACACATGGCAGAGGAAAGGAATCAAGAAATATGCACAGAATACATCATGATCCCTTGGCAAAGCAGTAAAAGTTTTAACATCTTCCTGAGTGCCAGTCAGTGCTAATGAAGGCAGTAGCTAGTTCAGAGAAGCTTATTCATACATACCATGGGTTTTTTTTGTGTTTTCAATTGCTGCACTGAGCATACAGCAGGTGATCTGCCACTTTCTGTGACTAGATATCAATGGGTTCAAGAACATGGGGCTTGAGTGCACTGGTTTCATGTGGGTGTAACTCCCCTGAGTCACTCCTAATTTACATTGGTGTAAATGAGAGGAAATTCACAGGTACAACAGATATTCAGGCCTTCACAATTCCCTACCCTTGGATTGGAGTTGGAGCACGTACCTCTGCAGCTTCTCTGACAGGCTATCTGCCTCAGCTGAGTGGGTTTTGTGGCCAAGTCCCTGTGCCCTCTGACTATTTGTGTTACATGAGGATCTCAGGGGATGAAATGTTGCAATTTACTATTTTGCTGTTTGGCAAATACTGTTTCTCCACACTGGTTGATGTGAAAAGGAAGCATTTATGTCTGTTCTTTAAACCATATAGGGATTAACTATAACATTGTATTTGTTCATATTTTTTCAATCCATTAATTCTTTTTAAATCAATTTTGTCCCTAGGGTTGCTAAATAGCTAAATCAATCAACAGCTAAAACAAAAGCAAAAAAGGCATACACAGAAAACAAATCAGAGTTGATTATGCAAATCTAGTAACTAAACCTTTCCTTGTATAGAAGATGAAGAGGACAACAACCTCTGTTCTAGTCTATAGTCTGGATTAGCAGCTGTAGAGTTTAAGGTAATAAGTGGAGATATACCAATCCCCTAGAACTGGAAGGGACCTTGAAAGGTCATCAAGTCCAGCCCCCTGCCTTCACTAGGCAGGACCACTTTTTGCCCCAGATCCCTAAGTGGCCTCCTCAAGGATTGAACTCACAACCCTGGGTTTAGCAGGCCAATGCTCAAACCACTGAGCTATCCCTCCCCCCACACTGAGCTATCCCTCATTACAGGTTTGAGGGGAGAGAATTCCACCTCCATGGGGTTTCCCGCATAGTGCCCAGCTACTTGGCCTTTGTGTAGGAGTGTGTGAATTTCACTAATAACAAAGAACAGGAAGTTAGGGTTTGGTACCATTTCAAGAATGAAATTCAATCAGATCTGCTGCCCTGGCAAAGTAATAGACTAAAAAAATTCCTTTATTAAAATGGAGAAAGTGTGGGAATATTTCTTATTAACATATAAATCCACCACCTAATCCATGTAAGCCCTCAATTTTTTATTTTCCATCAGATTCACCATTTGCAGCCTGACTCATGCATAAAAGATTGGTAGCAAAATTATATAATGTTTGTGTAGGCATATGTTATGAGGGAGGCTAGAAATGTCCAAATAGTCATTATTCTGTAAGCAGAGGTTGCCATGTATTAACTGTAAAATTCAAAAATGATGTTTATTCAGATAAACCTTGATAGTGATCTTCAACACATTTCCATTTTGGCAAAGTTTTTAGGACCATGTGTTTCCACTCTCAAATTTCCCAGTTATCTGCTCTCAATTACAGTACCAGAACTCCACCTACAAATAAGCAATTCCCCAATATCTTTGCAAAAGAGACTTATGTGAACCAGATTTCTATATTATTCCTAGTAAAATAGCTGTAGTCTATGCAGTGTTAATAAGGCAGTTATCACACAAGCAACACATTTTTCTGTGATTTCCTAATTAACATGACTATCAACTGTTTATTAATAATGCAGTTTTTTGTGTTTTGACTAAGAGCATATTGTAAACAAACTTGTAAACAAAGATGCCATTTCCTGCAGGGTCATTTACATCACACTGTTAATTCACACTTGTATTTCCTACTTTTCTATTTGCTAGTATATTTCAATGAAAACAGTGTGTCACACAGTAAAAGAAATAGTACAATTGTAAGGATGCAAATATTAAAAAGTAGATAGGTAGATTATTCCCTACTAAATTATGCACCTAGAGGATTTATTCAGATTATGCACAGTGACTTAGTTTATACAAACTGCTTCCTATTCCTTAAATATTTTATTTGCCAATCTCCAACAGATGCTGCTGACAACTTACTAAATGGTTTAAACTATGAAAAACACAGTGTTTATTTTCACATAAATTAGTTCACACACAAACCTATATTAGCTGTGATGGTTGGGAAAAATACTTGTATTAGTAAATGAGTTGGGGAATAACAATTTTTATTCTTTCTGATGTGAATGCAAAGCAAGTGTCCAATTAAACACATTGTTCTGATTTGCTGTTTCCTGTAACTGCCATCCTGTAGCCAAACTTTCCAAAACTAGCAATTTAAATATGTTGCCCTTTGAAATTATATTTCTTTTGTGGTAACACTGTTTGCAATTGAACACAATGTGACTTTGAAATGCATGTTGTTATAAGAAGTAGTTTTATTTTTAAATATACCTTTACATGTCCCTTTCTAACTGGCTATTTAATGTGAGAAAACATCTCTGACTGCACCTCTGTTGAAGGTTGTGTGAACATTTAAAGGCTAAGAAAATGGTTTAGAATAACCTGCAGCCACACACACTAACTAATGAGTCACAGAATGCTTAAACCCTTAGGTCCCATAAACATCCACTAATGAGATGAAACAAGCTCTGAAGTGCTCAAAAGTTGGTAAGTACAGAATCAGAGTGGTAGCCCTGTTAGTCTGTAACAGAATGTAGCTCACAATGTATTATTCACAAATTAGCGAAGGGTTGCTATGGCTTCTTAATGAAATGTTATTATGTTTTAAAACTGAAACCAGACATTGGGGGGGGGGATTGTAGTTATGTGTCTGAACATAGTTGTCTAGGCTTTTTTTCATAAGCACCCTGAATTTGCTTACTTTTACTGATCCATGTCTTCAGCTGTTACACTGCTTTGCAATAAAACAGAATGGTGTCTACTGCATCCTGTTCCTTAGTACACAGAAATCTTTCAGCGGTATTGGAGAAGCAGTAATGTGCAACCTTTATTAGCTGTAAAAACTGCTTCTCATCTAACAGTCATAAAGAGCCTTAAAAGAATAACACATGTACAATACACCAATGTAGTTAACAAATTCCTTTTAATGTAAAGAACTGCAAGCTAAGAATTTAAAAATCCAAAGCTTTTTTGACCTTATTTAAACACTGAATATAAAGCTTTTATTTGAGTTGAAAAATTTAATCCATTTGTTTTCATGAGAGCATGTCTGTTTGGATCTTCTTTACACAGCAATCACAACACCTCTGTCAAATTTCAATGGAAGTGGCGAGCTTTCTCCAGCTCATAGGATCAGGCCCAAACTACAGTGTCTCAGACACGATGATTTGGTACCTACTTGTGAACGTTGATTTTATTTTTAATGGTGCCCAATGTACAGCTCTGAAACTCTGTATACCATGTTCATCATGTTATATGGTTATGATATAATTTGTACAAAGTACGCCTTGTGAGCTATTATTTTAAAACTCATAATCTACTGAACATTATTGTCCTGTTAAAATGATGTATCAGCATTGTATATGGAGCTATGAGATTTTACTATATGATTGCTTCTGAAATACCCTATAGTTCTGGATAACATCCTCAGACCATTTTCTCAATGACAAAAGTACACTGGTATGCCAGCCAGATGCTAAAAGGCCATTACTTGCTTAATCAGAAATTCACCAGCAGGGGAGATGTAAACAAGATATTTACAATTCACCTGAAGGACAGTTGGCAGCTCATGCACATCATGTGGCTGCCTGACCCCATGACCCAGCAAAGATTTTCCCAGTACAAAGGGTCAGAGTATAACACGGAGAGACAGGGACCGCCTCATCACCCCTCCTCTCTCATCTCTACTCACAGCAGCAAAATTGCTTGAAAGACAAAGATGCACCATTGAACTGGGGGGAGTGGTCTTGGCCTGCAGGTTTTCCAGCCAGTACAGACTGTGGAAAGGTTCTGGATGAGAGAAACCTTTTTGCTTATTAGCCTAGGTAAAGTTTAGGAATTAGCTTTCATGTTTTTATCTTTTTATTTCTTTTGTAACCAACTCTGACATCATTTATAATATAATAATAATTTAAAATCTATCTTTCTCTAGTTAATAAACTGGTTCTATTGTTTTATGTAAACCAATATGTTTAATTGAAGTGTTTGGGAAATCTCTACTCAGGTCAACAGGGCTAGTGCATATTCATTACCCTTCGCTGGCATGATGAACTCATTTAAATTATGAGCTTGTATGGTCTGGTGGGCTACTGAAAGGTACAAACCACATTTTTGGGGGGACAGGGTGGGACTACAGGATATGGGAGTATTGCCTTGTATTTATTCATGGATGGCTAGGCATAGCATTCATGTACTCAGCTGGGAGTGACTTTTCAGGCTAGGAGCTGTGAGTGAGCAGCATCTGGCCAGGTTTGTTGTTCACTAGAAAAACAGTGCAACAGGCATCCCAGGCTGGAGAGCTAAAGGGACACAGCAGTCCAGCAGTTCAGGTTGCACCATGGGGAATGTTACAGAGCCACATCAGCTTTACACTGAATTGTGGAATAATTATTAAGATGAGTATTATAATGTGATTATTAATAACAAATATATATTTACTTTAAAGTGCTAACAGAATTCCAAGTCACTGGAAAGAAAGGGACTGTTACTTGTTTTAACAAAATTTGTTGTTTATTTCCTCTAGATGCTTTTTAGGAAAAAAATCCAGCAGCTCATGACAGACTGTGGTTAATGCCTGAAGTTCTCTTATCAGAACAGAAAATACTGAAACCCATGTTTTTTTGAGTGAATCTTGAAAATGTCTCATACATGTCTTTTTCAACTGTCTTTACAAAGGATGAGGTGAAGTGAGGTGAGAGATGGCTATGCTGACAAAGATTAAATGAACTGACATTTGCTCTGTGTAACAGCTCTGGGGTTCCAAAGACTATTACTGATTGTTCATATAAACAGTAACATCTAGGTGGCAGATGCAATCCTGATCCAGTACCCATCAAACTACCTTGCACTAGTTAGGCTGCATAAGGTTAGCATTTAGAAACAGACTCCGTTTGCAAACCAGGCCATTCTTTTTATTTAAAAAACGTATTTATTTGTTTGTTTCCTGTCATTTTATCCTATCACCACCTGTTTTCTCAATGACAAAGTCATTTATAGCTTTAATATTTCACACAATCTTCTTCTACTGGCATTTCTGATAATAGCTCTATGGAAAATACTTTTAATATTAGGATACACTATGTACAGTTCAAATGCCTGACAGCTGTTTATTTCCTTGTTTATAATCTAAGTCACACATCTTAAATTACACACAAAGGCCCTAATCCTGTAGTTGATCAGTGTGAATCTAACTGAGGGATCAGAGCCTAATGCCATTGCATTGATCGGCAAAATCTCATGTGAATCTTGTGTATACATCATACTAATCAAACCAATATTCTGGATGTATGGGCCTGATCCAACTCCAGTTACTGTCAGTCTTCCCATTGTCAAATTACTGAGCTTCCATCCATGTTATTGCGCTCGAGGCAAGAACCACTGGATGAAATTCTATGTTCTGTGTTATGCAGGGAGTCAGAGATCAGACTAGTCTGACATTAAAATCTATGACTAGGAATGGGAGTTGGATTGGACTTGAAATGTAATATTTTCCTTTCAGATCCACAGAGTGGAACTCACTTCTCATACTTGGTTCTCCATTCATGGACAGAGCAACCATTGATGTCAGTGTCAGTTCCTCATTTGCAGGAAGAACAAAATATCAAAGTTGAGATCTACAGTGGATCTGACAATGCATTTAACCCACAAAGCTTTAAAGTGTATCTTCATGTTTAAAAGGTCACCATGTCATGCATTACCCTTTTAGCAAAAATAACCACTCTAATATGTAGAGAAAAATGCACCGTAGCTAACCAAGGGAGAATAAACCTTCCTAGTCACACTATTCATTCATGTAAACAGATACTCATAGACCTAGACTGATTTTAAAATCAATGTTCCACTTTCTTAACTATACTTTATCTTTATTCTAATTACATTGACCAAATAATATAAAATATTTTATATAACTATATGAATTTATATCACTTTAAATGTTAAAAAAGTATAGAGCAACATAAGAGAAGAGAGAGAGAGAAAGATTATTTCTCAGTTCTCTCCTATCATCCTGAATCTCTCCAAATCATTCGAACTCTAGTCTCAGCAGCCTGCCATCAAACTCCTCTGTTGATATTACAATTTTATAACCAATATTGTCTGTAATTGCTCAAGGTTTGCTACAAAATAATGTGTAATTAATGCTAAGGGATTCAAAGTCATTTCAAGAGAAACAGTTCAGGCAGTACTTTGTCTGTTTTTTATTTATTAATACCTACTCTTCATGGCTTTTAATACTATCTTAGAAGCCTGAAAATAAAATTTCCCAAAGAGTTTGGTCTTCTCCCATTTGCCAAACATTGTGCCTAATGGAGCATGAAATTAACACAGCTTTTTTGTTTTGCACAAGCAATATCAGTGATGAGAGTCTTACCTGTTAGTGGGCTGCAGCAGAGGAAGTCCAACAGAATCAAGCATTGTTTTCTGTTAGCCTCAGAAATACTGCAGGAAAAACTGCAATATTGTGGCAGTGCATGACAGCTAGAAGGCTGTAAGCTCTTTAGTGCTTGCACTGTTATTTTGTTATATGTGTAGACAGTGCTTAGCATAATGGGGTCATGTTCCCTGATTGAGGCCACTAGGTACTACCATATAAAAATAATGATCATACAACTGTTTTGATTACAGTACATTTCTAAAGTGAGCTTGATTTATCTGTTTTCATTTTCCAGGATGAGGGAATTATAAAAAATGCAATATCCTGATTAATAATGAAAAAATAGATTTTTAATAATTTAATTTACATCAGTAACAGATGGAAGAAAATAAGATTTACAACCCAAGAGTGTCTTCTTCAAAATATCTGTTTCAAGGCATTGTGAATGTATAAAATTTAGCTAGGAGATCAGTTTCACTCCTCTTCAATCACTCAAATAAATAGGTCAATGGGACTTTTTCCCCCCTTGAATGTGCCTGATTTTTCCCCACAATGAAAATCTCTTTATAATCTGTTCTGCTCACTCAGGTAAACAGCTTTGAGAGCAATTGTTTGAAATGCATCTGACAGCCACAGCTTGGATTCATTCTATTCCATTTGGTAAATTAGATGTTTAGTGATTTAAAAATTCTGTTAGGTACTGGATAGATCATCATGGATCCATTTTATTTCAGTTAAAGGAACACTGTCAACTTGAAAATGACATATCTGTCTCAAAAATGTACCCCAATTATAGTCACAAAGAACTGTTAAGATTACTATACCTGAAAGATGTTAGCAAAATACTTATTTTCTCTATTGTTTCAGTTTGTTTACTTTGTGCACCCGACAATACTTCATATATAGCCATATTTACTGTTTCCCCGTATTGTCAAATGTCTCCCTTTTGCAGTAATTTGTGGGGTAAAGGTAGGAAAAGGCCTCTTTCTGCCTCTACCACCCACCAGCTAAAACCAGTACTTGTTAGAAGCACTGGAATGGACAAAGGTCTAACCTCGTAACAAGGAAGAACTGTCATTGGCCAGTGAGTTCTCAGCATTGCCCAAGAGGTTCATCCTCCAGGCCACCATCCCAAAAATCATGACCTAGCTGTGTGTCTAATTGAAAAGGTTTCTGTGGATTCATTTCATATGATGTGTAAATATATGGACCAATTAGCTCACAGCACACTGTGAGCAGACTGTACGCTGATCAATTCTACAGAGGCTTGGTGAGGACAAGACATCTTCCCTCTAGACCATTCTGTGCCTTCCTCCATGTATAACAGCATATGATCCTTACAAAATGCTTCTCAGCCCACACAGCTCGTCATTTCTACTAGTGCAGGATTGCACACTCTTTCTTTGGCTTTTATGACTCTGGGTACTTCTTGTTTTCTTTCCATCTTTCCAGCTGCTCCTTCATTATCTCAGTCTATGACATCACCATGCCACTGTATTCACCTCCCAAGTGCCACTCACACTTACGACACTTTGTAATAGAAATAACAACTTGATGCAGCATGATATTATCCCACTGACTTAAACTGATGCTATATTTGTAGAACTACCCAGTCATTTCCAAAATGAGAGAGACTCCGTATATGTCAGTTACAAATTAAATGACCCTGGTGATGGACTATTAAGGGATGAACAAGGGCTTCTCTCTGCTGGTATAATTATAAAGGATAGATAGAAACACAGACACCTCTCAAACCCAGGACTTCTTTTCTATATGGCTAGGTCAGGTCAGCACCTAAAATTTATCTTTAACTTAATCACATTTATTATTTCTACTAGGTAGATATCGGTCACTTTAATAAGACTCATTATTATTAAATACTTTATATGTGCTCATTCATCATCTTATATTTTAATTAGGCTGCACTTTCAAGTTCGTAAACCCAGGAATAACAGCACTTCATCTGGAATTAATTGACATCACCTGTTCTAAGACTTGAACAGTATGAAGTTAGTTCAGTCAGTAGAAAATTTTGAAAGGCTTTTGAAAAACATCCTTCTTTCACGGAGAGTATCATAGTTCTTTTTTTTCACTGAACATAACTTCTAAGACAGTGGTAGGCAACCTGCGGTCCACAGGCCACATGCGACCCATGAGGGTAATCTGATTGTGGGCTTCAAGACATTTTGCTGACATTGATGGTCCACAGCACAGCACCCCCCCATCCCCCTGCAGCTCCCAGTGGCCGTGATTTGCTGTTCCCAGCCACTGGGAGCTGTGGGAAGTGACGGGCCGGAGGGACGTGCTGCCCGCCACTTCCCACAGCTCCCATTGGCCAGGAATGGTGGGGTGGAGGAAGGCGCCCTACCTGCGGATGGTCAATGTCAGCACAATGTCTCACATCCCGCAATCAGATTACCCTGATGGGCCTTAGATTGCCCACCACTGTTCTAAGATCACTATGGGCCAGACACCTTAACTCATGCTAAATAGCACCTTTCTCCTATTAAAGTCAATGGGATTCCTGGGGAGAATGGTACTACTCAGTGTTAAGAACAGGAGTACTTGTGGCATCTTAGGCCTGGTCTACACTGGGGGTGGGGGGTCGAACTAAGGTACGCAACTTTAGCTACGCGAATAGCGTAGCTGAAGTCGAACTACCTTAGTTTGAGTTACTTACCCGTCCTCACGGCACGGGATCGACGTCCGCGGCTCCCCCGTTGACTCCGCCACCGCCGTTCGCGGTGGTGGAGTTCCGGAGTCGACGGGAGCGCATTCGGAGTTCGATATATCGCGTCTAGATGAGATGCGATATATCGAACTCTGAGAATTCGATTGCTACCCGCCGATCTGGCGGGTAGTGAAGACGTACCCCTAGAGACTAACAAATTTATTTGAGCGTAAGCTTCTGTGGGCAACAGCCCACTTCATTGGATGCATAGAATGGAACATATAGTGAGGGGAGATATATATATATATATACAAAGAACATGAAAAGGTGGGATTGCCCTACCAACTCTAAGAGGCTAATTAATTAAGATGAGCTATTGTCAGCAGGAGAAAAAAAAACTTTTGTAGTGATAATCAAGATAGCCCATTTAAGACAGTTTGACAAGAAGGTGTGAGGATTCTTAACATGGGTAAATAGATTCAATGTGTGTAATGGCTCAGCCATTCCCAGTCTCTATTTAAGCCTAAATTGATAGTATCTAGTTTGCATATTAATTCAAGTTCTGCAGTTTCTCGTTGGAGCCTGTTTTTGAAGCTTTTCTGTTGCAAAATTGCCACCTTTAAATCTGTTACTGAGTGGCCAGAGAGGTTGAAGTGTTCTCCTACTGGTTTTTGAATGTTACGATTCCTGATGTCAGATTTGTGTCCATTTATTCTTTTGCATAGAGACTGTTTGGTTTGGCCAATGTACATGGCAGAGGGGCATTGCTGGCACATGATGGCATATATCACATTGGTAGATGCGCAGGTGAATGAGCCCCTGCTGGCGTGGCTGATGTGATTAGGTCCTATGATTGTGTCACTTGAATAGGTATGTGGACAGAGTTGGCATCGGGCTTTGTTGAAAGGATAGGTTCCTGGGTTAGTGTTTTTGTTCTGTGGTGTGTGGTTGCTGGTGAGTATTTGCTTCAGGTTGGTACTTAGCAGACTAAGTAGAGGTATGACCCAAAGGCTTTAGGACTGATTAGCAAATGATAAATGGCTATTAATCTATTCCAAACCTATGCAGCTGATGGTCTTGTACAGTAGAACAAGTAGAACAGAGTTATGAACACCAGAGTTACAAACTGATCAGTCAACCCCCTCCCCCCGCCCAAAAAGCAAATACAGTACGGTATTGTGTTAAATGTAAACTACTTTAAAAAAGGGAAAGTAGCATTTTTCATCTGCATAGTAAAGTTTCAAATCTGTATTAAATCAATGTTCAGTTGTAAACTTTTGAAAGGACAACCCCAATGTTTTTTTCAGAGTTACAAACATTACAGAGTTACAAACAATCTCCATTCCTGAGGTATTTCTAACCCTTAGATTCTACTGGAGTTGTATAGTGCTAGTCTTGAGAACTCTTGCTCATTATTTTAAACTTACAGTAACCAAACCACATAGCCTCTGGTTACCAAATGTACCATGTTTATTCTTCCCTGATGACTTTTCTACTCCTTTCCCAAATTATCCATGCTGATTCCTATTTCTAATTCATAATTCTCTTATCCTGTACTGGATTTATCTTTTCTTATCTCCTGAACTGTTGTCTTTTTACTACTTAGTGGCCTATGATATTTTCACAGTAGTTATTATTTTTCTTACATAAACAATACCTTATCTCTTTCTAACATAGTGGGTTTTTTTACTCTGATACTTACCTTCTTCATTTTTTTCTTCCTTACTAGATACATTAGGTCTTATTCTCCTCTCACTTACAGCGATTTTGTACCGTTGAAATGCCACTGACTTTAGTGGAGTTGCTTGTAAGTGATAATAGTGTTAGGCTCCCTGTATCCCAATCAGCATTCACCTCTTGGCAACTAGCTAGAAGTAGGAAAATACCATTATCTCCTCTTTTGTTGGATCTTTTGTATATCTGCCTCCAGCCTTTTGCTCCTATGAGCTGTGTCATGGTTTCCTCTTTCATTCTCTTTGAATTATTCATCAAATCTGAGAGAGGTTTGGGCTCTGTTTAAAATGTAAGAAGTGTCTGCCAGCAAGCACCAGTAAAATCTGCCTGGACATTCAGGACTAACATATGAGCAGACAGGACTTCCACCCAGGGCCGCCCAGAGGATTCCAGGGGCCCGGGGTCTTCGGCGGCGGGGGGCCCTTCCGTTCCAGGACCTGCCGCCAAAGTACCCCGAAGACCCGCGGCGGGAACCCCCGTCGCCGAATTACCGCCGAAGCGGGACCCGCCGCCGAAGCGCAGGCCGGTCTTCAGCGGTAATTTGGCGGGGGTCCCGCCGTGGCCTTCGGGCACCGGCGCGGGTCCCGGAACAGAAGGGGCCCCCCGCCGCCGAAGTCCGGGCTGTGCTTCGGCGGCGGCGGAGGGTCCCGCTTCCCCCCCGCCCCAGCCTCTTACCCGAGCGCGTCTCCGGCGGGGCCAAAGCTCCGTCCCGCTCAGAGCCGCGTGGTGAGGGGGCGGGGCTGGGAGCTCAGCCCGTAGCTCGCAGCCCCGCCCCCTCCCCACGCCGCTCTGAGCGGGGCGGGGCTCAGGCCCCGTTGGAGCTCCCAGCCCCGCCCCCTCATCACTCGGATCGGGGCGGGGCTCAGGGGCTCGGCCAGAGACTCGGCGCTTGATGCGCTGAGGCTCCAGGAGAGGGGCGGAGGCGGGAGCCTCCGCTCTTCTCTTGGGGTCCCCTGCGGAGCCCGGGGCCCGGGGCAAATTGCCCCTTTTGCCCCCCCCCTCTGGGCGGCCCTGCTTCCACCCAGATTCCATCTTCACCTAAAACTAACTTTTAGATTAGACCATAGTTTTTGATTTTCAGACATGTCTGGAAATGGATTCCACAATCTTATCCCTTATCTCTTTTGTATGAAGAAATAGAGAGGGAGCAAGCAAATGCTGAGATCATTAGCAAAGAACTAAACCTTTATGTTTCATTGAGTTTTTCTAGCCCTACTCACAAGCTTCAAATCCTTAGTATTATTGGACCTAAATATTTGAGCTGGATAGATACTGAAATATCAGGTGAAAACACAGGGTGGTGTAAATGAATACCCTTTAAAAAACCCATTATGCAGCTGAACTTCCCTGATCAAGTCTTATATTTTCATGTTATCTCTGGGTACCAACTTGAGGCAATGGACTAGAACATACAGCCAATTCTTAGTACCTCCCATCCTGCTTGTGTGCTCATTCTGCACATTACTGAGATTCAACCTGAATCCCTACTCCCTTGTTTTCCCTAAGCAATAAGCAGTAGCTATGCTTGTTGAGCAAAATGGAAGCATCCCTTTTGGGCAGGCAGTAGGCACTGTGTTTCAGGTAGAAAGCACTCTTAGTACTATATATCACTCTGTACCGCAGCTGAAGGCCAGATTCAGCCAAAAGCTAGTTTATTTTACAGTTAAACTGGTAATTGGCTGGATTTAACATGATTAATTTGCATCTGATGTCAGTGTAATTTCCAGTTCCATTTTTATTATGTTTTAGATTCAACTTTAAAATAAACTAGTGGAAGGCCAAATTCTTCCCTCTAATACCTGTGCATAGTTCCTATTGACTTTAATTGGAGTTGTGTGACAACATCCTAGGGAAGAAAAGTTGGTCCATACAGTTGCACTCTCTAAAAAGTCCTCCTCTTATAGATTATACTGTTGGGATCCCATAGTTATTAGGCCAAATTCTGCTTAGCTACCCAGGTATGACTGTGTCTGAAATCAATTGAGTTACACTCATCTGTCATAATGAGAGCAAAAATTAGCACATTACACCAAAAATCACTTTTTTTTTCTTTTTGGTATTTGAAAATTTCAGAAATTTCTTTGCTGTTGATTTAAATAGGAGCATAGAGTGTTATGACGACTATTTTTAGCATAAACCCAATAATCATTTCCATCAACCCAGGAAATAACTTAAAAGGCGCCAGTTCTTCGACTGTCCAGGAAATGTGGCACATAGTCTAAATCGCCTCAAAAAAAGATCAGAAAGATGGATATATGGGAGAGAAAGAGACATAGATGAGGATATGGAATAAGGGCTTGCCCAGGACGTAGTCATGATTTAACTTACACTGTAATTTTAAAATTGTTTAGGCTATGTCTACACTACAGACCTTACATTGGCACAGCTGTAAGGTCTCCCGTGTAACTGCTCTATGCTGACGGGAGAGAGCTTTCCTGCTGGCATAATTAAACCACCCCCAATGAGTGGCAATAGCTATCTCAGCAGGAGAGTGTAGTTTTCACATCCCTGACTGACAACAATTTTGCTGACAAAAGTGCTAGTGTAGACAAAAGCCTAAGTTTAAAAAAGTGCTAAACACTGGATACTAAGTTGATTAGGAAGAGGTTTAAGGTAAATTAAAATATTCCATACAAAATGAAACAAGAGTGTCTACTCAGGGATTTGCACTTGTTTAACTGACCTGGTGCAAGTCTGTTTGTACAGAAGGCTTCAGTTAAAATGGGAAAAGAGGATGAATGTAAGAATGCAAGCCATAAGTGTACAGGCAAAGAAGGTGAAAACATATTAAAATGCACATTATATGAAATAGAGGTCATTAGATCAATATTCATGTAACACATTGTTATAGTTCTTTTGAGAATACCAATAATGTAACAACAACTCAAGCAGACCTTGAGTGATTGGTCACCAGAATGCCAGCACGGAGTTTTGTAGTACTATATTGGTGATTTCTTATTATTTTTCTAGAACTTCTGGGCAGTAATTTTAAACTTCCAACTAGTAATAATTGTATTCATTATTTAGTTAGCCATTTTAAGGCATTCTGCATGATGGTATCTGAGAAAACACCTATAGAAAACCCATGTACTGTACTAAGCGAGATAAACCTTTACAGCCTGATCCAAAGATCACTGGGGTCAATGAAAAGACTTCCCTTGATTTTGTTCCATTCTTCTAATTGTAAAGAAACCACTTTATATAAAGATTATATAAATTAGTGTGAACTAAGAACTACTTTCATTCCCAAGGGCACTCCCTTTGGGTCAAGGTTAAGGCACATCTACAATTAGAACTGGGCAAACTGTTCCCAGTGAATCATTTATTTAATGAGCAGAACTCTTTTTTCCATAAAGTATCTCCGATAAGCTGATTTTTACACATATATTAATTATTAATGAATCTGTATGCAAAGGTGTATAAGCCTATGAAATGTTTGCAAAATATTTTCTTTGACTATCCTTGTCTGTTTGTCACTTATTATTTATGTATAAGGTCTGATTGGTCAGCTAAGACACAATGCATTGTTTCTGCTTCCTGATTGGATGAGTGACATTTTTAATAAAATGTGAAGGGATGTCAAAATGATCATGAAACTTCTGGGGCAAACAGTTTCTCGTAAGTAAAACAAGAGCTTTGCACTACACAAATTTTCTTGTGAGCAAAACAAATCATTCATACAAATGTTAATGGAGTATGAATTCAAACAGTTGTGAATACAATCAAACCAATTCATGGTTTTTTTATCAGAACAAATGTTCACAAATCATTTTTGAAGTATTCCACCAGCTGCATTTGTAAAGAACTGTCATTCTCTCTGTTGTACTGGTTCAATGAAGAAACTTAATTTTCTAGTGATAATAACTTGGGTCCTTTCAGGAATGTTACATTCAAGTTTTTAAATACACGTAAAAAGGTTATGGTCTGCCCGAAAGCCACAAAAACATGGAAACTGAAAATAAAAATGGACGTTCCCAGCACTTACACTGTAGGTGTCTCTCTTGGTTTTCTGCAACATAGTTGCTTTGTAGCTGATCTTACCTGAGCTGTAGAAAAGTGTGAAGGTTTGCCATAATAAATCATAATGCCACCTTTACTATAATTACATAATTCTGGACTTTTTTGGATCAAAGTGAAATGCTGGAATTATATATTTCATTGGGTTCAGAGGTGCTTTTGGTCATAGATAAAAATGAATTTAGTTGTCTTAATCTAATCTTTAGTTGCTCCAGGAGTTCATAGCCCTGCAACAACAAACAACTTGGCACAATAGAAAATCTACATTAGGAAACTTTTTGCTGAGATAGCAGAGGAACTGGGTCCAAGATTCATTAGAAAAATTTGCAAAACACTTGTATGCATGATTCTTGGCTCAAGCTGATTCTCTCAGATACATCTGTACTATGTGATTTTAAATACAATCCCTATTTAGGGCTAAATCTTGAGGCCTCAGTAAATCTCCCTATTTTTACTAAAGCTCCCATTGAAGTCAATGAAACTACTACTTATTGAAATCAGCATAACAATTCAAGGCAGAATTTGAACTTTAGGGAATGGAATGCAACAGTGGAAAGGATTGTGAACAGGTCACAATCTTTATTTAGTTCATTCAGATTCTTCTACACCATTTTACCCTTTGAATATCTCACACAAACTGCTCTTCTAGCTCAAAGAAGATTTACCAGGTTAGTAAATTCTGCTAGGCAAGGGGGATGACATGGCCATATAGTCAGTAATCAGAGAAAAGGAAAACATAATATGGCTACTTACCAACTAGAAGGGACAGAGATGCAGCAACAGTAGTCAGTGGCAAATAGACACTGTAGGGCTACAGGTGCTCAGTTCTGCCAAATTGAAAGTGCCAGGTAGCAGAGAAGCAAGATAGGTAATGTTGTTATAAGAGAAACGTTGAAGCACAAGCAGTGACCAAGCAATTAGAAAGAAAGGAGGAAAGGCATCACATCTTTTGGTGGGCAAGGGTTTTGGTTGAGAGATTCTTAAACTTCCTTGTTCGGAGCCTGGCATTTGAAACAGTTGTGTCTTTTAGCTGATACGTTTCTGGAGATATGTTTCCACCAATTGTTTCCTTTGATTATTGCCATATACCACAGGGATCAAGGAGGAGAGGCAGTTCCAAAAATGAAGAACCAAGCAGTGATCCCTGACTCTGCATCCGTGAAAGAGAGAGAACATGGCTGGTTGGCTGGCTGGCTAACCTTCCACAGGAGTCATATTATCGTATTTAACAAACTAATTTCAATTATTCTGAATAATTCTATCTTATGAACCCCTTCTGTCCATACTATTTCCAACCTGATTATTGCTGATCTCAGCTTATTTTCTAATCTATGAACAGCTAGAACATTAGATTTAAATTCTAGCTCTGATTCTCAATGTTTTTGTTAAACTTCATCCTATTTCCAGCGTGACAGTTTTGTATGAATTGGATTGATGCTAAGGATAGGACTAACCTTTCAGAAATTCAGATGGAGTGTCTTTGCCTAAGTATTTGTCAGATTACACAACATTTCCAAAGGCACCAAATAAAAGCAAACACTATTAATACTAATTTAAAGGGTAGCTGGGCACATTTTTGAGGGAGGGGAAGAGCAGAGGCTACAGAAATGAATTAAATTATCTGGATACCAGCTGATAAAAAATAGGCTAATGCATGATCCTTAGTCACCTCGTTCAAGTCAGAAATCAAGTGTGTGCATCTCATATACAACAATAGGATGCTTAACATGAGCAATTAATAGGCAGCTTTGTCTTGCTTTGATCCTTAAATGCTGTCAGATTATGTCCCTATTTCCTTCCTACAATATATTTTTATTTTGTAGAGAAACTATAAATCAACTTTATGAAATTTTTCCAATAATGTAGGGCCTAAGTCTTGATATTTTAAAATATCTTTATTAAAAAGAAAATGTTGATTAGAAACAACAGATGTGACATAGAAAAGAACCAATTTATTAATTAAACACAGTAGGTTGTAGTAGCTTTTTTTTTTGGCTGATTACAAGTGTGTATTGAATTATACAGGATGTCATAATATGATCAATAGATGGCAGAACATGCCTGGTTTTTTTTATGTTCAGCACATTTATTTTTATTGTATTATAAGCATTTGCAACCATCACCAGAGTACATGAGTTCACCACAGATTGAGAGCAAGTGAGTGCTATGGAAGCTAGGGAAAATAGGAGGTATTGGGGGAGGCCATGGAAGGGATTGGTGGACCAAAGGTTTAAGACAAGAGGAGCCCAAGCTAGAAAGGCTGATGGTTTAGACCAGAGGTCCCCGCGGTGCCTGCATCTAAATGACCCTGCATCCTGGCCACCGGTCGAGCATCCACTGAAATGCTGCCAAAATTCGGCGGAATTTTGGCGGCGACGCCATTTGATGATGCCGCTTGTCAGTGGCAAGCGGTGTCATCGAGAGGCATCGCTGCCGAAATGCCACCGAAATTCTGTGGCATTTTGGCGGATGCTCGACCGCCGCCATGGTCCTTCGTCTGGCGCCCGCTAGACGAAAAGGTTGGGGACCACTGGTTTAGACTGAGGGACTGGTGAATAGCTAGAACAGGTTATCTGGGGAAAGTCTTGATACCAATGAGTCCACAAGAAGACAAGCAAAGCTTTTCAGCTTAAAAGACCTCAGTTATTGGGAAGAGAGACAAGTGACAGAGCCAAGGATGACTGTAGCTCACATGCACTGAATCAAATCGATTTATCTGGGGAGAAGGCATCTCTGAAACTACTTGAGTGTTCAGCGAGTACTTCAACAAGGTTTGGCCCCACATCTAGTCCATATAAATTGCTGCTGCCAAAATCATCTCTCTCATCTGCATAACTGTGTTAACATGGAATGTGTTAACATATGGGTTTGTGTTATATCTTCACTTGTCTGTCAAGTTCATCATTTAGGCTGCAATCACTTATGCATGTGCTAAACTTCACTCACCTGAGAAGTCCTATTGAAATAATGGAACTTTCCATGTGCATACAATTAAGCATATATGTAAGTTTCTGTAGGACTGGCCCTTTAGAGGTGAGCTTTTCAGAGTAGACATCTACCTTTAATGTCTCTTCGGTGCAGTGCACAGTACACATGTGGGCACTATAAAACAACAATAATAGAAGATGGAATCTGAGCCCAGATGCTGCTTACTTATGTAACCTACTATGTTACTTATGTAACAGGGTCATTGTGCTTTATGTCCCCCTCTATCCTATCAACAGGGGGATAGATCCACAAAGGCTATATAGGCTCAACATTGCATTGTCTAACTTTAGGCACCTAGGCATGCTGAGTTAGGTGCCCAGGCTCCCTATACAATTCAGGGGGATAGCTTGAATGGCATTCCCAGAAGCCAGCAAGCTGAGCAGGGAGCTGTCTAAGATAGTCAGCAGGAAATCCAAAGAAAGGTAATTGAAAGAAAATTAGACACCTAAATCCAGGTTGGACAGAGAAACTTATCTCCAGTCAGGGATCTCAGCTGCGAACTCTCTCCTGGAGTTAGGTTCCAAAGCTAGGTCAGCCCTTTCTTGCAAACAAATTAGGAGGAGGTGCCTCCCTTATACCCAAAATCCTGGTGGTTTGTACACTCAGCAAGGGTGTGGGAGACCTGGATTCAAATCCACACTCTGTCTTTTTTTCCCTTATGGAGCAGGGACTTGACCCCATGTTCTCTACCTCCCCAGTGAGTGCCTTACCCACTAGAATATATGGTATTTTGGAATGAAGGTGTTCAACTTTGCATGAAATACTTAAATATTAATTAGAGCAAGGACTGGAACCTGGATTTCACAGGAGAATGTGCTAATCATTAGACTGTAGTCAGTCTCACTTTTTTTGGCTATGGGAAGCCTGGGTTCAAGTCCCTGCTCTGAATCAGGCAGACAATAGATTTGAATTACAGTCTCCTACATCATAGGTGAGTGTGGTAACCACTAGGCTCCTAGGACAGGGGGAAATACCATCATAACCCTCCTCCTGAGTCATGTTAGTGCACTGTCTCTGAGAACACCTACTATATTGGTGTCAAGTATCAGAGGGGTAGCCGTGTTAGTCTGGATCTGTAAAAGCAGCAAAGAATCCTGTGGCACCTTATAGAATAACAGACGTTTTGGAGCATGAGCTTTTGTAGGTGAATACCCACTTCGTCGGATGCAAGTCACCCACGAAAGCTCATGCTCCAAAACGTCTGTTAGTCTATAAGGTGCCACAGGATTCTTTGCTGCTGCTACTATATTGGGCCATGCAGCTGAGGTAGGCAGGTAATGGAAGATCCCACTGGGGCTTAGGTGTGAGCTTGGTAACATCAGAACTTCGGTGGCTTTGTTTATGTCTACCCGCAGAAATTTAGTCATGTACAGGACTTTAGGTGTCTACAGGGTTAGGCACCAGCTGACCAGGAGTTTGGGGGAATCTAAATTTTGGACTTTGGTGTCTAAAGTGGCAGGTAGGTACCTAAATTTCTTTGCGGATCTGGCCCAGAAGTATAGGTCGGTTACAGGCTCCAAGTACATGGCTCTTTAGATCTTGGCCATCACATAAGCCTTATGATAAGGCTTGTATAGGTTTTGAATGGCTGTAGGCCTCAGATGCTCAAGATGAGTTACCTCTATCCAGAGGAAGTACGAAACCCACTAGTCATTGTGTGATATATATCCCTTTATGTAACTGATCCCCAGAGGATGTGCATCTGTTATAGCTCTCAGTTCGAGCACCTGGCTTCATAGCTCAAACTGTAGACTCATGCTTTTAGCCCTGGAGGTCCCCATTTCAATCTCTAGGTGTGGCCAAGATAGCAGCCAGAAAACCCACAGTACAATCACAATATAAACTACTGCAAGTGAAAAGGTCCATGTACAGAGCTAGAGGGGAAAAAAACATAACCCTCATAGGACGTTTGTGCTCAGCAAAGTTAAGCATACCATTTAAAATATTAATTCTAAAAAAAAAAAAATTAAGATGAAAAACCATCTAATGTATATAGAGGTCTCCACTGTGTGGGAGACACAGAGTACATTTGTCTGCTCAGCAGGTATAAGCCATTATAAGGCAAGGATAATGATAAAAACAAACGTTTCTGTTTCCATTTACTTGTTTGTAGATCATATCAGCTGCTGTTTGGACTGGCTTTTTCAGATATTATTAGGGAATGGATATTTAGGGTAGTAATACACACCCGGCTCTAGGGTGACCAGAGGGCAAGTGTGAAAAATTGGGATGGGGGTGAGGGGTAATAAGAGCCTATAAGAAAAAGCCTCAAAAATTGGGACTGTCCCTATTAAATCGGGACATCTGGTCACCCTACCCGGCTATAAAATCCTAATCTACAGCTATGATGGAATACTTTCTCCATCTGCCTGATAGAAGGCTACTGTAGAGAAACCAGATGGCCAGATATATTCTTTCTTGTATGGTTTGGCTAATGCTCCAAAGTCTGACCAGCCACAATGCTGAGGAGGAAGATAAGTGGTTCTGATTTACCAAAGAGCAATATAAAAGTTACTGTGAGGAACTGAACAAACTTTCAGGAAATTTAGCTTTAAGGATACATTAACTGAAAGAAAATTCCAAGCTCACTACAGTTGATACAGCCTGCTGGTGATATCACATGATTGTTGATCACCTGGGAGTGGAAGTCTTTGCTTTGGTATAGTAACCACAATGATAACTCCTTGAACAGCTTTAACATTTTCACAATTGGGAATGAACATTTTAAGAATTCTTCAGTGAGGAAAGAGATATATTTTCTAGATATTATACTCTTCAGGGGGTGAGTTAGCAATAGGACTAAGTAGCTATTAAATGTGAGCAGAATCCTTCATTAGCCTGCAAAACAAAACTACTTGTATATAACTTAATATTGGCATGCTGTCACTATTCAGAAAGCATTCCTGCTCCATTATACAAGGCAGCTGGGTGGCACAGTAAATGTGTCATTTGCTATTTAACATCTCTGTGACCTGGATTTAAATTCGCAGAAGCACAAAATGAGACTTCAGTTCTCTCAGAAGGCTATTAAGTGATACACAGAAAGACTTGTGAAGAATCTAAAACTTAGAGGAATGCTTCCTCTGCGCGCACACACACACACACACACACACACACACACACACACACACACACACACACACACACACACACACACACACTTTTAAAAGCTGTAAAAGAAGGGGGAAATTGATCATTTTTATTAAAATGATTCCTTCAGTTTAGAAAAAAAGGCACCCAACTACCATGAATATATCTTCTGTTTATATAAAAATCTTCCACAATACTTTAAGCAGTATGCAAAACGGACAGCCGATATGCAGTTGCCCATTCTAGTGTGCTATTTCTAATCAGAGTGTTTTAAATCTAATTGTTTTCTTTGCCACAAGAACAAAGGAATGCAGTAAAAAATTCTAAAACGTGTTACACTCTTTCACTTAAAGCATCATTACTCACAGCTTACTGCATAATATTATCAGCCTGGCTGCCATATCTGCATATTACAATGAATTGCCTGCCTTACCTTTATGAGGCAAGACAAACGTTTATGACCACGCTTATCTTTAAATTAAGCCCAAATCTCTCTTTTTTATTTGAATTTTACATTTATCATCACTCATCCCTCCTTAAGGATTAAAACAAGGGGAAGAATCAGCACTGGCATCAGATTATTTTCCCTCTACCTTTTCTTCCTAACTAGCATGAGATTTGTCTACTG
The DNA here is from genome assembly GCF_016161935.1 of Mauremys reevesii. Lineage (NCBI taxonomy): Eukaryota > Metazoa > Chordata > Testudines > Geoemydidae > Mauremys > Mauremys reevesii. The sequence continues at coordinate 56,111,417 of NC_052633.1, read as the reverse complement.
ATTACAATTAATGTCTATTCATTAACTGTCCTATAGGAAGACATAAAGCAGTAGAGTTGAATTGGCATCCTTTTACCTTAACATATTACAAGTAGCACCAAGACAATACATCTCATGTATTGTCAGAGTCTAAGAAGGCAATGGAACACGAGTTACAAGCAATAGGGGGTTTATATATAACATAGCTAGCCAGACAAATTTGATTACTGTAATGGACAGAATTGCAAAATTAGTGGAGAAAGTGAAAGTGACAGACATAATGTATTAAGAACTAGGGAAGCATTTGATACAGTTTCTGATGAACTCTTACACTCCAAATTCATTTAAATTGGCTGAGATATGAACAAATCACATGCACTGCCACTGACTGAAAGTAGAACTGGTCAGGAATTTACCATCAACATGTTTGCTCAACGGACAATGAAGTTTTCACAGAATCCAAATTTTCTGTGATAAAAATGTTGATTTCAATTTCTTTTATTATTTTCTTTTGAAATAAGTAAAACAAAGTATTTCCTTTTCAGATGAGTCTGATCTGAATTGAAATATTTTGGTTTGTTGAACCAATCAAAATGTTTAGTTTTGGGTCAGCTTGAAAGTAATCAGTGTCCACCTGAACTGCCATAGTGCCTCATTGGTGTTGTAGTTTGAGTGTTTGATTTAGGATCATCAAAATGGTTTGATTTTGCAATGATGATCTGAGATTAAAACAAATTTCAAAATGCTAGAATTTCTCCTCAGACGGAAATTGCAATTTTTCAATCAGCACCAGTTGAAAGACCATAAACAGAATATTAATAAGTTATGGTAAATTGTGAAGTATCAAGTAGTGACTGGTCCTGCAGCATGTGGTCTTAATTTATATTTTCATCAATGATACATCAGAAGGAGTAAACAGCAAGATAATGAAATTTGGTGATACCAAATTAGGTTTTGTGGACGCAAAAATAATCCAAAATGGTCCATAGATCTTACAAACCTGTAGAACAACAAAACAATGGCTGATTTGGAAAAATGCAAGGTATGCATCTGGAGAAGAATAATCAGAAACCCACTTATTCAATGGCAGGATGAATCTGAGAAGACAGTAATAGTGATAGATTCTTGAGGTGAATATGAAAAACAAGGTAGATGTCTTTCCTTCTGGCAATGTACTTTTACGGCCCCCTAGGAGCTGAGTCCCTTAATCCAGGATTTTGTATTTGGTTAAATACTATGGAGATGGCAGCCACACAAAAACCTAAAATAGGCCAATGCAATTTTGGGCTCTCCAAAAAGAGAGTCACAGACATGACTATGAAGAAAAACAGGTTGAATGTCTTAGAACAAATCTTTGATTGCAAAAATATTTGATCAACCACATTTCTAAAGAAGGAAATTATAACAAAAACTTATGTTCAAGTCTTATGGTCTGATTTATTTTTAAATTGAACTATAAATGGGAAACAGAAATGCCTCCAATCTTATTCTAAATTGTCAAGAGTCAGTTTGAATGGATACATCTTCCCCCTTATGGCATGTAGTGAATGGAGAGTACTTGATCTTGCAGATGTATGCTGAAGTCAGTCAATACAGCAAATCAGCTGGGATTTTATGTGGATGAGGAAGTGAAGTGTGCATCTCTCCCAGATGATGAAAAAATCACTTCCCATAAAGGTTAGGAGGTGGCAAGAATCAAGGTATAGTATGCAGCACACTTAATAGGACATATTATAAACAAAGGTCACTCTCTATGTTTTCTCCCAAGAAAAGTCTAAATCTGTAGAAATGCTAAAAATACATAATTTACTGTCTAATGCACATTTGTAGTCCATATAACTTCATACTTTAAAAAATATCAACTAAACTAAAATTGGGCTCCATAAGGATTTGCTATAAAAGTCAGTAGTTAATGATTCACCATAATACATGATTTAGCTCCAAGCTAGAAAAACATAAATATAGCTCAAGAAACTAATTTTGTATGCTGTTTCAAGCATTTGGATGATTTAAGCTCAGATATTTCAATATTCTTCAGATCCCTGAGCAATGGCATTTGAAGAGAGACTGATCAGTTTAAATATTTTTTCTACAGTAAACAACTGTTATAGCATCCTGAAAAATCAGAAAGTGATTTCATAATTTGGATTATTTTGAAAATCATGCATGTGGACCGCGTCATACCACAAACTTCCAAAACAAGTGCTCTTTACAAACATGTTATTACTGGATATGTGAAAATGCTGAGGTAAAGAAATTAAGTTGATAACTTTATTGAAATAAATTCTCTAACAGGGTCTACTAAAACCAATCTGCTAACAGATACTTGGGAATGATACATTTTACATGTTCATAAGAACACTGTTAAGCCTATCATCTTAGAAGCATTGATTGTTTTGATATGTAGCAGCTTGGTTCTAATTAGACACTGGGCTGAGGAAGTGACTTTGAGTGGCACATCTAAGACAGAGTGGCTTCCTGTGTTTAGTACTGGATTAAAATGCACCCAGCAGGAGGGCCAGAGGATTTTGGAAGCTGAGAGTACAGATAGTTCAGAATTTCAGATAAACTCTTTTGTCAGAAAATGCTTATTCATCAAATTCAAAATGTTTCAGGGAAACATCAGGTTCAACGAACCATGTGCAGAGTTCCATTGGAAACCTGCCTGGTTTCTTGCCAGCTCACCTAGTGAACGGTTGGGGACACTAGGACTTCCAGGATCCATGAGTTTGGGGCAGGCCCATTATGCAGATGGCCTCTGAGGCCAGGGACCTCAGGGCTTCCAGGTCCACAGCTGCAGGGCAGGCCTGCCATACAGATTGCCCTGGAGCTGGGAACTCCAGGGTTTCCTGGGTCATGGGAGTGCCACCATTCAGACTGCCCCAGGCCAATACCCGAAAGTTTCCAGTCTCTTCTGCCAGCGTGCACCCCAGGCTGCCTGACTCCTGCAATCTGGTGAGCCAGCTGCCAATGATAAGAATCATGAAAATTTCACTCAGCAGCTGCCAGCCCTGGGGACCATATTTCATTTTGGAAACACCATGTGTCAGTGTTTCTGAGACAAAACATTATGTAATTTTCAGTCTGTAGGATTTTTTTTTTATGATTTGGAACCACATTTTGAAATATCAAAATATTCTAGAAAACAGGAAATTCTGAGTTCTGGCCAGCTCTAGCTGAGAGATAGACTTAGCCTTGTGACCTTGAACTCAGGACTCTGTTTTCCTGGAATTCTATAGGTGATGTTATCTTGGTACAAGCTTTGTTGCTGCTATTGCTGCTGTTGTATCCATCTTCATTCAAAGTGAAGAGGAGCTGTGTATATATTGGGCAAAACCCTTCCCAAGGCTACCAACTCTACTAGTGCCTGGATCCTGCATCATTCAAGTCAATGGGAGTTTAAGCATTGACATCGACAATTGTAGGATCAGGCCCTAATGTGGCTGGATGCCACTGACTTCCTTGTGTGCAAAAGGGTGAGGAATCCTCTTCCTAAGCCAACGTGGTAATGGAGCTACTCTTTAGCCAATACTTTATGCTTCTCCTCCACATAGAAGACGGACTTGAAGATCTGCATAGTAGCAAAGCCTCTGATCCTGTTTCCTTCAGAACAACCTAGATTGGGGTGGGACAACTTTTTGGCCTGAGGGACACATCTGGGTATGGAAATTGTATGATGGGCTATGGATGATCACAAAATTGGGGGTAGGGCTGTGGAAGGGGGTGAGGGCTCTGGAGTGGGGCCAGAAATTAGGAGTTCAGGGTGCGGGAGGGTGCTCCGGGCTGGGACAAAGGGGTTCGGAGGGTGGGAGAGAGATCAGGGCTGAGGCAGGCGGTTGGGCTGTAGGAGGGGCTCAGGGGTGCAGGCTCCAGGTGGCGCTTACCTCAAGCAGCTCCCAGAAGTAGCCGCATGGCCCCCCTCCGACTCCTACATTGAGGCGCTGCCAGGCAGCTCTGCGCGCTGCCCGTCTACAGGCGCCATCTCTGCAGCTCCCATTGGCCATGATTCCCGGCCAGTGGGAGCTCGAGGGCCAGATTAAAACGTCTGGAGGGCCGGATGCAGCCCCCGAGCCTTAGTTTGCCCACCTCTGACCTAGATCCAACCTGGATTCAGATCTAAGCTCTGCTTTGCATTGGTAGGAGGGGGCAGGTTCTCTTAATGGTCTTCCCAAATCTCAGCACTTCCTCCCACTACAAAACTGCACCAGAAATTGCCCAGTTACAAATGAAACTGTAGAGTCAAATGACCTAGTGGCTTGTTACACATTTAAATGAACAAAGACTAACACAGAAATGCTACAATATGTCAAAGAAGAACATGGCCTGGGCTGCACTTGAAGGGCTCTTGTTAATTTAAATGGGAGCCTTCTACATGCATCCAAGCTCTGTGACTATAATTATACAGGATAATTAATGATCATTTGTTAACTAATGCAAAGGCCAAATTCTGCTCCCATTTACATCAGTGCAACTCCTGTTGATATCAGGGGACTGCACACTTGTAAATGAGTACAGAATTTGTCTCATTGCTTTTTTTGTGAAGACCAGAGAAGAACTAAAAGCATTTTTAATGTCTAAATCCCACATTGAGATCTTTTATGTAACTTCATAACTTCCCATAAAAACACTAACCACAGTTATCAAAACAACTGGCTTCCAGGAACCATGAAATTATAAGGCGTACAAGTTTCAGAAACAAATATTTAGAAAATCACTTTAAACTTTTCTATGTAGTAAAATATGTAAATGACATACAGTTGCTAGGAGATGGAAAGCTATGCAAACCTGTGAAAACATTACAATCTGTGCTGCCTTTGAATTTGCAAGGTCAGCTGTATTTTTCATAACCATTTATTTATATTGGCTCCATGCTAAAAAATGAAATTCCCTACATTAACTTTTTTTACTTAATACTAACTGACCTACTGTACATCTAAATTTGTATTTATTATAAGGCTAGCTAACTTCTCTATTGAGTTTACAGCCTTTAATTATGATTGTTTTGCTAGACTAATTAAGAAATATACTGTACACCATTCCATTCTGCTGAAATAGCTCAGATTCCATACTCAAAACTTCTAAGTTCATTGCATTACTTAATTTATTTTTTTATCATTCCATAAAATTTTAGTCTCATCTGGTTTTTTGAATTAAAAAATGCCATAACAAGAACAAAATGTAGTTTACTGTCCAATTAACAAATCTAGTAGCTTATCCTGTCACTCACTGAATTATAATGCATTGGTCATAAATCAGTAAGAGAACTACTTAGGCATGGACCTTGTAATCAATGCTACAAGTATTGGCTGCTCTCCACATAATCCAGCACTAAAATGTGCAAAGTTATTGTATTCCAGTAACACATTAACAGAATGTACAGCCATTTTGACTTTTGTAAATGATCTAACGGCACCACAGCAAAAAGCATTTGCTCGTTTTTTAAACCAAATGTCTCCCTCGTGATAAATGTATTTAGTAATTTTTAGTGACGAACCAGAAACATGAATTAACTGTGGCTTTTTAGTGTTTTTCATTTTTTTACTTTTTAAATATATGGGCTCTTCAGTATTTGAGAGACGTTGGCTAGAATTCAATTTTCAGATAAACCCTCGACCTTGTGTGTGTTTCCATGGATCTTCTTAGGAATCTGATAGTTCTGAATTTGTGTGGGAAGATATTCACTCCAGCTTTGCAATGGTGGTGCTCAGATATAATCAGAGTCCCATAATTTTGTAAATTGTTGGAGAATCACACTATGACTGGACTTACAACTTCTCTTTCTAATGGAAAACTGGGGTAAGTCTCCCCACCTCTTCCGTTCTGATTCTGCTGGTCCAAAAGAGATAGAGATTGCCTGTAAGGTTAGAGGTGGAGATGGCTTATAGGGCCCTAATTTAGCACGTTTAGTCTGTGCTTAAAGTGAGGCATAGGATGTATGCATTGTGAACTGTGCATTTATAAGATCCTGGCCCTAAAGTTTATGCATTCTCAGAGTGTACTCTAATAGGGGCTAATGGCTTTCAGGCATTGTCTTGTTCTGGAGATGTGATACCATACTGTAGAAAGAAAACAAATTTCCACATATTGTCCTTGGTTACACAGCTACTTCTAATATAAGATGATTGTACTGTGAATGCTCAGACAGTATTAAGAGGATAGGTGTTAAAAAGGCTCAAAGCAAATAACTAAGATGGCTGTTATTACAAATGAAAATTAATAAATAAATGGCTAGAAAGAAACGGAAAGATGTGAGCTTATATCTGGATTTTGTTTTGGTTTTTTTTTGTATGGCATCACAAGTTGCTCTGATGCTATGAACAAGTGAAAGAACTGGAGACTCAATGTAATAATATGAGATACTGATATGTCAAACATAAAAGTCTGGTGAATCATGTGGCATTTTTTAAAGTGAGCTCACTTTATTTGCTAAGCAGCTTTTCCTGAGCTTTCACAGCAAAAGCTGTAGAGTAATAGTAGCTGAATTATGAAAGATCTCCAGGGATATTTGAAAGGGTGAGAAGGTTCCAGAGTAGTGGAAGAATAAATCCTAATTCTCATCCAAAAGAGAGAATGGGATAATCATGAGAATACTGGAGGGATAAGCCTGTTGAATAACAGCCAGAGGATCTTTACCAAAGTCATCCTAAGTAGGATTGAGGAAACAGTGAAATTAATAATATAGGGATTAGTGCAGTTTCAGAATAAAATGATGTTTACGTAGCAAATCTCCATGATCAGAGAGAATGGACAAGTAGAGAGATTTTGAGAGACATTTTAAACAGAAGCTTCACTGATTTAAAAAAATATAAAAAATGTATAACCATGGAATATTCTTTAAATGTGAAAGATCCAAGATAGAGATGGATGGAGACCCTGAGAAAGCTGTATTTTTGCTACATAGTCTACTGCAGCACTGAAGCCACGAAGTTAGATTGTTTTGAAATATAAGAGGTGTAAGGTAATGCGTATCCGTAGAGAAATAGAATATTCTCCTGACAAGGTGATCCCAATACCACCACCAAAAGAGCAGAGTAAATGCTAGTGAGAACTGGTTGGAAATTTGCAGGGGAGGGAGTAGAGGAATTTGATAAGGGACTCAAGGCAATATCTGAAAGAAATAAAAAATAGCATGGAAGATGCATTAACTGATTTCTTTAAAAGATCATCTGCTGATAACAGGATGTAAAATTAATTCCATCAGCCAAAGGCTGATCCATTACTATAGAAGCTGCAAAGAGTTCTGTGGCACCTTATAGACTAACAAACGTATTGGAGCATGAACTTTTGTGGGTGAATACCCACTTCGTCGGATGCAAGCTCTCAGTCTGGCTCCCCAAAACTGTCTCTGCCAATCCGTTTTTTCATTTATCTCAGGGAAGTTGGATTCTCTCAAAACCTTCCACCATCCCTGTGTGTCTCTGGACTCCAAATATTACATTGCTCTAGGGTATCAGCCATAGAGCCATGATGTTAAGTTCTCCTTCTGCCTCAGACTGTTTTCCCCCTGTCAGCCAGTCAGGCCATTTAGGAGAATACCTCCAAAATGCTTTCTCCATCATTCAGCAGTTAGACCCGTTTGGGCTTAATGGCTTGCAATCACTTGTCTTGTAACTGTATCTACCTGTGGAGAAGCACCATGAATCTAGAGCTGGTTGGATTCTGGAATTTCCATTGTGTGAGAAATTCTGACTTTTTTTTTTTCATTCTGAACTGGAATGTGAAGCTAAAATTTTGAAATTTCCCATAAAACAAAAATTCTAAAAAAAAAAAGATTTAGGACTGTCAAAATATTTTGTTCTGACATATATTATACTTAATATAATATATATTGGCATAATATAATATTAAAATTCATATTTGATGTCACATTAAAGCCAAAAGAAAATCAATCTAAATGATAAAGACAAAACAAAATGTGCTGGTTATTTCCCCCGATGAAAAGGTTGAAATTGATATGTTACTGTAAAACATTTTGATATTGACAAAACTGCAGTTTTGAGTGGAAAACTGTTGTGTCTGAAAGTTTTTAACCGTCTCCAGTTGAAACGGACTGCTCTCTTCTGACAGTCCAATACACCATCACAGAAATCCAATACATAAACAATATTTTGTGATACAGATCAACATTCACTGCTGAGCATCCCCATATGTATCACACTGATGTGTCCTTTACGTGGAATACAAATCAAAATATAAACTTTAAAAAAGAATAATCTGAACCTATTGGATGTACTGTACAATCCAAACCCCACAAATCTGATGGAAAGATACCCATTGACTCCTAATGGTGCTGGAGTGGGCTATAGTCTGTATAGTTATTCCGCACCTGCAGTCAGTAGAAGCTGCTGGTGTTCAGCACCTTTTACATTCATGCCCTTGATGAATAAAATATATTTTCATTTCACAATTTGTAGTCAAGGCACTCAATTTTTAATAATGTAAAATGTTTCAGGATACACTTTGCTTTGAAAAATTCCATATCATGTAAATCTATTCCTATTTCCCCAGATTTTCTTTTAACTCTTTAAATCTAAATATTCATAATATTTAGAACTAATGACCTTTTACAATACTTTTGTCCAAGTATCACTTTTTTCTGATTTATCTCTCTCGTCCCCCTCAAATGACATTATTTTCTTAATGCAGCCACTTTTCAGAACAGGTCGAAGTTATATTTGTCATTTTAATATTCTTTTAAACTCAAGGCTGACTTAATTCTTTACCTAAAGAGACTAATTAGTTGGATAGATGCTTGTAGGCTTACTGCTGAAAGAATAAGTAGATTGTATTTCATTAATCAAAATCAGCTTTAACATTATTACTCATAAAACATTTGCATTTTACAAATCAGTTGACATATTCACGGACTTTAACCATTAAAGGTTTACTTATGCTAATCCAACATTCAACTTGTTGATAGGGAGGTTAGGATGTATTCCTAATGAACACAATATGTTTCAGTGACCTACATGGCATTAAAATGCTGCCCTTGTTTAGATTCAAATTTATGAAGATAAAAGTAGCTAACGTGGTATCATGACAAGCATAATGTAATATATACATTATTTTCATATTCTGCTTATAAACCATACCAACCACAGTGTATTCCAGTAACAAAGTATAGATGAAAAGAAGCATTATTGTCAAGTGAATAATATAAGAATATTCAGTTTAACGAAAGTTTATTTTTCTATTGCTTTTATGGATTTGCAAATATGGAGTTATACTCTCTCTCACTCTATAAACATCTTGTCAAAACAATGTGCATAATGTGTCTTTGACCCCATATGTCTTGGTAGTTGAGCAGTAACACTCAATATACACAAAAGCAAAGCTCATTCAACATTTGAAATTAAGGATGGCCCTAGTCACTGGGGTTCAATACCCAGCTCTTTTTTTAAAGGTATATAGGTGCTGCTCTGTTCACAGCTGCAACACCTAACTGATTTAGGAGATTAAGTCTGATTTTCAAAATGATTTAGGCACTTAGGAGCCTAAACCTTATTGCAAGTCAAACGCTGAGCACAGCAACTGGACCTTAACAATTTGGGCCTTTAACTCTCTATGCCTCATTTTCACATCTATACAATATTTTCTCCCATTCTTGCCTGTCTAGTCTAATCACATGATAAGCTTTTATGGGCTCTTACCATGTGTTTGTACAGAGCTTACCACAGTGGCCCTGATCTCAGTTAGTTCTGCATACTAATATAATTCAAATAAAAATATTAACAACCATAAAACCATGCTATCTAGCAAAACTGCACCATTAGCTATTTCGATTCTTGGTTTAAACATGGCAGTTCTAACTTCACCTTGTTCTGAGAGAGGTGAGTGAGTGGTATCTATAACTTATACTACTTTAATATTTAAATGACAATCTTTTTAAACATGCATTCTAGGTTCATCTGGTGGGCAAGACTTGCTAGGCCTGACATAGAGAAGAAGCTCTTTGGTCTATATGATGGACCTCTTTCCGCCTGCTGTGTGCACTCCAAGGGCATTATCCTGCACCAAGAAAATCAGTGGAAGCTTTGCCATCCATTTCAATGGGCACAGGATAAGGCAGCAAGTCTCTTATGCACTACATTGGGTCCTGTGGCTTTGGAGAGTTGAATGGTACATCTCAGAGGTAGCTGCTAGTGAACAACTCCAATCCAGAAGTGAAACCTGATTTCATTACAATCTGGAGTTCTCTTGAAAACACTACTATGGAAATACAACAAATTAACACTCCAACTCTGGAAGGAACAGTTCCATGACAAGTTGTCTGAATATGTAGCCTTCTGTCATTCCCATTTGTTCTCTATGCTGGGTTAACAGCTCACTTCATGGTAGCAATCCAATCTGCACAAGGGAAAGAATTTTAATTCTCCACTGGGATTTCACAACTTTTTTTACTCTAACTGCGCATCTGTGTTTCACCTTTCTAAAGCGTAATATGGAAACTGCAACTTGCAGTTATAATAATGATATTCATAAAAATATAAACATTAATTAAATACAATATTAATTCTGACAGAGCGCCTCTCAGATGGCACTGAATTTGCCTATTCTTATGCCATGGGTTAATTAGCAATCCCTTTGTCCAAAACTGTCTGAAGTTAATAACCCTATGAATCACAAAGAATCCACCACTTACAGATAGCACAGAAATCATCCTTACAAAGATGTAGTGCACTGGGGTACCACTATTGTAAATGTGGTGATTTGGACTATTACTGTAGAATACCTTGGTATATCTTTGTAAGAGCAAAGTACATAGTTCTCTTTAAAATATTTACTTTTCCTCACAAAATACCCTCCCAAATTCACTTGCTCTCCAATTCCCAGAATACTAGTGAACATTTCTACACTAAATAATTTACAGCCAAAAGATGCTTGTAATTATTTGCTGCACAGTTTTCAGTGCTGTCACATGAAAATTTCTCCCACTCCATGTGCTTCTTTGCTTGACTGGCTACTGGATTCATTAAATTGCTGCAGTGGAATTTATAAATGAAGCACATTCTCATTTATATCCACACGGGGTAGCAAAAACAAGGATGGGAAAAGAGAGGGAGTAGAAGGGGCTAGTGCCTCTGCAATGCAATATACCTGTGCCTGCCTGGACAAGGGGGCAGAGATGAGAGTGGGACCCAAAAGGGCTGAGGCAGCCATTGTGGTTTCCAGGATGAGGCCGGGAGGGACCTGGAGGGGTTGAAATGGGCCAGGAGCAGGTAGGAATACCCAGAAACCTCCTACCCAGCCTGGATTCACATATCCCCCACCAAGTCTCAGTACCACCCCTCTTTCCCCCACTTATCCCTGTGCTCCCACCCCATGTGTACAGTCATGCACATGCACATGTGCGCACACAGACACACACTGTACTCCACATGTCTATAACACACATATCTAAGAGCCACAGTGCATTCTTGACCTATTTCATACAATTCAATTATTTTGGGGCCACAAAGGAAGGAAAAACAGTGATGAAGCACTTAAAGCTTGCACATTCCATTATTTTTCAGTTATTACATGTATATACTATTTCCTGAAAATCAGATTTAATTTAGGGTATGATTTGCATCATAGATACAAAATACAAGCATAGCCCAAGTAATTTAATTCTGACTTAAAACAAACAAACAAAACCAAGTTCCTCCCAAGTGAGAACCTGAACAGGTCCTAAATGACAAAAAAACTAAATCGGACAAATAAGACTAAATATTTTGCATCAACTGTTTTGAAATTTACAAGTTTCAGTGTTACTTATGAAAAATAACAATTTATAAAAAGTCGCAATTACATATTTTCAATAGCTCATTTTGTGATTTTTTAATTAATTTGTGTAAAGAAACAGCCAACAAAAAAGTTCAAAAAGGTAAATGAGTAACAGCTTGTATTTATTTCCATACATCGCACTCTTCATAGGCTTTCCAACAGAATTCTGGAATTACACAGTTTTACAACTTGTCAAAGCTGCCAAGACCAGACAATACAAAACCAGACAATACTACATAGACATAACATGTTAGGATGGGGTAACTGTAATAAAACCAGAAAAAAACATATGTGAATAGGGAGCGGAGAAAAGGGGGGATGGGGGAAAGTAAAAAGGAGAAGGGGGTACGAAATGGAGGTATACATTCTTTGGGCTATCTAAATATTTTTTTCCCAAATATATCTGGAAACAGGGCCCAAATTTCCTCACATTTGCTGTCTATGGTGATAAATTGTTATTTCTTTGGCTCCTAACTCAATAAGTCTGAATACCATGCTCTATTCTGTGGATAAGCCCACTCCTCAGCTTTTGTAAAATCATACACTTGGTGATCATAGCAGCTCTCAACAGTCAGAGTCTTTGTGGTGGAGTTAAACCAAGTTTAGCAGATAAATAACTTAGGATATAGTTTTCAGATGAGATTTGGCTGCTGAAACTAAGTTCTGTTTTAGTCTTGTGTCCACCTCTTTCCACAACTGCCTGACTGTCGGACAGTTGTATCATTATGGTTCCTTCTTCTTTGTTACACTGCCAACAAATATCAAAGCATAAGGCCTTTATCTTGTGCAACCTCTGTGGTGTCCAATACGTTTTGAATAAAACCTTTTGTTGTATCAAGCATAGCCTGAGAGTCACATATTTTTATCATTACAAAATATGCTCCATCGATGGGATTCTTTAAGCTGTGTGGTAAATCCCTTTTCCATGCTTTCACAGAGACTCCAGATTAATGGAGTTCATCTTCATTAACAAAATATACAGTTGGCATGGACCTGGGAACTTTGTGAAGCATTTCTAAGGTTCTCAGTAGTTCTGGGGCCTCTGGCAGACCTAAGGCATGTGAACAAAATTGATATGATAGCAGGTGTCTAAAGGTATGTCTACACTACAATGTAAGGGTTTGAACTCAGTCTCAAGCATAATCCCCCTTCCATCTACATACAAATCGTGCTAACCTAAGGCTTTGACCAGGGACGGCTCCAGACCCCAGCGCGCCAAGCGCGCGCTTGGGGCGGCATTTTGCCGGCAGGGCGGCAGGCGGCTCCGGCGGACCTTCCGCAGTCATGCCTGCGGGAGGTCCACCGGAGCCGCGGGACCAGCGGAACTCCCGCAGGCATGACTGCAGAGGGTTCGCCGGTCCCGCGGCTCGGGTGGACCTCCCGCAGGCATGCCTGCGGATGCTCCACTGGAGCCGTGGGACCAGCGCACCCTCCGCAGGCACGTCTGCAAGAGGTCCCCCGGAGCTGCGGGACTGGCGACCAGCAGTGCTCCCCCTGCGGCATGCCGCCATGCTTGGGGCGGCCAAATTCCTAGAGCCGCCCCTGGCTTTGACCCATGGTCCCAGGCCCCCATAGGACTGGAGAGCCCGAGTCTGAGGAAAGCCGGGACCCAGGGTTCAAGCACTACTGCTTTGCAGTGTAGCTGCAGCTCCACAGAACTGATGGTCTGGGAGTTCACCAGAAGTATATCATAATCCCACTTTCTCTTTTCCTGGGGACAGTCACATTTATTCGATGGTCAAGTTTTCAATACACTTCACCGTAAACGAAGGGCCCCATTTTAGAAGGGCAGTAGGAAGTCTGGGGTATGTGTGGCTAAGTTGGGCCCACATAATGCAGTGTAGATGTCGGAGTCCCTGGTTGAGACCAGGGTTCAACTATTTGTAACCTAAGATTACAACTGAGTGAAGGCACTCCAGAGTTAGGTTAACAATCCCAGGGTCTGCTAATTCAAGTTCTACTAACTCTGGACTTACATTACAGTGCAGACATATACTTAGTTGTAAGTACTGCCACTCTGCTGAGGGTGGCAGGTCATAACTTTGCTTTAGTGTTACAAAGGGGACAAAGCCCTCATCACTGACTAATCAGGAAATCCATATGTTGCCCTGATCAGCCAGTTCTTTTAAATTATAGGTTTGTTCCCAATTTGCAAGGCTGGATTGCCCTAACAGGTGCTTTTGCATAATGGTAAGAATGTAATTGGTACCTGACAGCTAGGATAGCAAGGGTCTTCACACAGCCACCAGTATTGGCACCTTGTTTTTCTCCAGTGGACAAAAAGAGGAACGGAGGAGATGAACAAGGGGAATTGGATGCATTAATGCATGTGAGAATAAAAAGGGTATTAGCATGCTTGAATCAGTTTGACATCTGTGACATGATAAAAGCATTAGAGTAATTTTATAGTTCTGGGAGTCCAACCTCCTCTTGCCTATAAAAAGCTGGAGTTTTTAAAAATGATAGTCATGAGTGTTGCCCCCACAGGAAGACTCCAATAAAGCGATTACATTTTCTAAAATAAGACAGAGGGATATGTACAGGTAGGACAGCGGGATACATACAGGTTGACCACTTAGAATATAAAGAAGTCTAGGCAGGATATTCATTTGTATTGTGTTAACCCGTCCCCACAAGCTCAAGGAGAGAGGATGCACCCTATCTGTATCACTAACTATTTGAAAGAGTACAGGATCTAAATATATTGTCTTTAGTTTGTTAAGATTTCTTGTTATTTTTATATCTTGGTACTTAATTGAATCGGTTTGCCTATAAAAACTCCATTGAGCAAGAGCTCCACTGCAGGACAACTGGGACATTTGCAATAAGTCTGCTATTTCCCAATTTATTTTGTAACTAGACACTGAGCTGAATTTTTTAAATTAGTGATAAGAGAACTGGAATCCTGGTTTCTGGCTTGGGTACACACAAAAGAGTGTAATCTGTATATAACACCATTTTATACTCCATGCTCAAGCTGTATGCCTCAGATATCTACATGAGGCTGTATAGCTATTCCCCAGGGCTCAGGAACCAAATAAAAAAGTAACAGAGAACAATGGGTATCCTTGCCTAGTATCCCTGAAGGTATCTTAGGTCACATTGTTGGTTGTGATGTGAGAGGCTGCGTGAGAACGTAACTGATGGACCCAGTAACTAAAACAAATCCAAATCCAAACATTTACGTGATAGAGTCAAAACCTTCTTCAGTCTCATGGCCAGAAATTTGTCAGTACGTGAAATTGGTCTATAACTGGAAATAGTACATCATCTTTCTGGTTTAGGAATCACATATTTTAGGACTTCACTCAGTGTAGATGGAAGGGTGACTTCTAGATGTAAGTTCATTAAACATTTCAAGCATCTTGTCAGACAGGAGTTCAAGGAAGTATCTGTAGAACTCAGTGAGGAAGACATCTGGCCTGGGAGTTTTCCCAGCGTTCATAATTTGAATGGCCTCAGCTAACTCGTCCTCTGTTAAAGGAGCATCAAGGTTTCTACATTGGGCTGCAGAAATTTGCAGGAATGTAATATTTTTGAAAAATTAATCCAAAGCATCTGTGCAGATGTGTGTATCCAATTTGTATAGTTCTTTATAGAAATTAAATAACTCGTTGTTAATATCTTTAGATGATGTCCATAATTTAACATATTTATCAGAGATGGCCATGACTGTACAAGCAGAGACCTTTTGTCTTAGGTTGTGTGCCAGCAATTTGCCAGCATTTTCACCTGATTCCCAGAAATCATGCCCAAGTTGAAATAGGGTGAATTCAGGCTGTGCTGACTACAGGTTGTTGAGTTCACATCTACAGTTGATAAGAGATCGCAACAAATCTGGAGATGGAGCTGTGGCATAAGACAAATCAACCTTTTACTTTTTCCAGAGCTGCCACCATTTTCTCCATTTTCCCTTTGCTTGGCAAAACTAATCATTCTACCACTCAAATAGCCCTTGAGTGTCTCCCACAGTAGCCTGCTAGAAGATGTTAAGGATTCGTTTGTCTCTGGGAACAAGCCAATTTCTTTCTGAATACAAATTTTGAAATGGGGTTTAATAAAAGTGAAGAATTAAATCTCCATCTATATGGCTGTTTCTTTCCCAGACTGTTTGCTATTCAAAGAGTTATAAGAGCATTATATGTGACAGCAATTGTATCAATGGAGGTGTCAATTACAGAATTAACCAAGTCTTTGCAGATCAAAAATAAATCTGTATGGGAATAGGACCCATATGCTATTGGGGGAGGGATAGCTCAGTGGTTTGAGCATTGGCCTGCTAAACCCATGGTTATGACTTCAATCCTTGAGGGGGCCACTTAGGGATCTGGGGCAAAATCAGTACTTGGTCCTGCTAGTGAAGGCAGGAAGCTGGGCTCAATGACTTTTCAGGGTCCCTTCCAGCTCTATGAGATAGGTATATCTCCATATATAATGGGGAAAAGTATGAATTTTCCCTACTTGTTGGAAACATCAGATGCCAGATTTTACATAATTTCAGACCTTTAATGTGTAATTCCAGGACCATTCTAGTTATGGTTGGTTTATGACCCAAAGGGTGAGAGGCTCAAGTACTTCATTAAAAGCCCCAACAATCACAACAGGGATCTGGGATTATCCATATAATTTAGTAAAAAACCTACGAAAGGTTTCCGGATCGTCAAGGATAGACCCATACATATTAGCGAGATTAGTTCAGGTCCATTTATGGTGACTTTAAGGATTAAAAATCTGCTCTGATTGTCCAAAATTTATTCAGAATTTGTCTACATGAACAATTACTTTGTGGCAAGCTGGGACGTGAATCTACCCTGCACTATCCTGCTGCAGACTGTGTGTGTGGACCCTGCTGACATGCCTTAGCAGTTTGTAAATGCACTTTGATCTAGTTATTTTTGAAATGGGACTAGATCAAAGTGCATTAACAAACTTTTAATGCATGTCAGCAAGATCCACAGAAACAGTTAGTGGGTGGCAGAGTACATTCACCCCCCACTTTGCTGTGAACTAAGAGTTAGTCTTGACAAGCCTTCAGAAACTGGCACTGCCGGCATTTCATGGAAGAATATGGCTACCCCCCGCACCGTTTTGGATGAGGAGCAGCAAGACACTACTTTTCCAATCCAGTCATGTTCTAATTTAGCAGCTTCATCTGTGGTCAAGTGTATCTCTTGCAAAAGCACGATAGCTGCCTTTGCTGTCTTTAGGAATGAGTATACTTGTTTTCTTTTAATTGGACTGTTGAGTCCTTTTACATTCCAGGAAGTCAAATTGAAATTCAAACCATTTGGCTGTGCTAAGTATTATTTTTGTCATGTGTGATCTTACAAACAAGGATAACAGAATGTTTGCTTCATTTGTTCTATTACATCCTGTCCTACTCCCCACAAAGAATCCCACAAGGGGGTATGGGACTCTAGAGATGAAATGCCTTAGACGCTTCTTGAATTATCTTGACAGATGCTCACCATTTGCCAGACCTCCAGAGAACAGAGTAGGTGCAAAAGAATGCAGGGTGAGGGGAGGAGAGTGTCAGCATTAGTTGCAGCCACCTGCAGAAGCAAATTATAGTCATGCAGGGCATAATTTTCTTGAGTGTTGCTGGGTTAGAGGGAGGTAGCAAGGAGTGGGGAAGAGCGGGGGTGCTAAGGAGACGTAGGGAGGGCTCTGAAGAGGGGGAGGGAAAAGCACAAAAAGACAGGTTAAAGGAAAAATATAAAAACACATAACATATACTGATATACATAACAACTTGACCTATTCCCAGGAGTGACTGGCTGTGTTCAGTGTGTGGTACTGGGCAAACCATGCCCACTGTATCCTGAGCGGTATCTACCCACTTAAAAAGTAAATCAGAATGAAAAAGCAGCAGTTGTCATATCCTTAATACTAGAAACAAAACTAAACCAATGGTAATTTCCTGTGGGGGTGGGACACATCACCCAAGCTGGAAGCTCTGACAGTACCCACTATTTAAATGATATTTTCTAACTGGCATCCAAGATTTGCCATACCACAAAGAAGTAAGAACACCGTAAAGAGATACAGGGAAATCACACAGTCCACAACCCTGATATATCTTAACCTGGTTTGTCAAGGATATGCCCGTGTATTATCCCCTAACTGTAATCTGTTTAGAGGACTGGTCATCCACGTTGGTGTACTGAGACATTGTATGTTGTGGGGATTATTTTTCCAGAGGTACGAGCACCCCCCTCCCCACCCAAACATTTGGTTTCCCTTCCCCAGATTAAATGAAAATATAACTGACAGCTGAGAAATCTTACTGCTCCCACAAACTGTTCATTTGTGCACCAAAGAGCAAAAGAAAAAATCCAATTCAACGAGTGATTCTTCTATGCAAATTTCATACTTTGTGTTCATATCCTCAGGTCTGAGCTTACAGAATATGTTAGGGAGCGGAAAGGAGCTGAAGAAGCTGAGAGAGAGGATACAGGGTGTGGGGTAATACGGTAAAGAGATTGGGAAGTAGAGGAGGGAAGTGATGGGGTGCAGGAAGGGCATGGGGGAAGAGGAAGGCAAGAGGAAGGAAGAGATGGGGAAAAGGACAAACGGGGTGGGGGGATGTATGCAGTGTATTTGCAAAAGTTGTAGCTGTATTGGTCCCAGGATACAGCTTTTCTCTCTCACCAGCAGGAGTTGGTCCAATAAAAGATATTTTCTCCCACCTTGTCTCTCGAGAGATGGGGAAGTATGAGAGAGAGGGAGTTGGAAGGGATAGGGAGGGCAGAAATCACTGTTCCATGTAGCTCAGCAACCTGGGTTGGTCCTTTCTTCTGCTCTGTTGGTCAATAGCGGGTACAACTACATTGCTCAGTTCCTGAGCAACATCCCACAATGTCTTGCAGAGAGAAGGGCCCTTTCCCGTGCATGGAACGGAAAGCTGCCAGGCTTTGAGAAACCCCAGCAGTGAGACACAGCAACATTGCACCGGTATCAATTTTAAAAAGTGGAAATGGGATCCACAAGTTCTATAGAGCAACATGGAGACACAGACTTTGTATAATCACAAACAAATGGTTCATTTGATCTGACCAGTTAGGGATATTGTCAAATGTTTCATTAACTCCCCAATACAGCTACAAGAGCAAAGGCACTTAATATTGCTAATTCACAGTTTAAATATATTCTTCTCATAGTCAGTTCACTCCCATGAGATCAGTTTGGGATGAAGTGTTCCCTTAACTCCTTTGCTGGAGCACTTCACATTCAGCCATTTGATGAGAATTGATATACGTGTCTCAAGTGTTAATAAAGCATAACTGTGAAGCATAGGAGATAACCCAAATCAGTAAGGAAGTTAGTCACAGTCACTGGATAAGTTCACCTGTGCAAGCAGGGCAGACGTAACAACTGGGAAGTAAACTTGGTGTGAAAACAGAACAAGTAGTCAGTTTAGAACAGGCTATTTAAAAAGCCTTCTGCTTCTTGTGGCTTTTGGAACAGCTGCACTTCCTCACCAACCTTGACATGGAACTGAAATGGAATCTTAATAAAATATTTGAGCCCTTGCCTTTTAGCAAGTTCCCTAGCTCTTTTAAAGGCAAATCTCTGTTCAACCACATCTCTTGCAAAATCTTGAAAACTCGTTATCTTATTTAACAGCCTCCCCTCAAATAATAAAAAAAACCTATTATTTTCATGAGATAGCTGTATTATATTTTCTTTTACAGTAAATCTCAGATATCTGACAATAAGGGTACATTTGCATTTGAGGCTGGCTTAGGAGACAGAGACCTATGTGGTCTTTCTAAATCAAATTTAAAATCATTTGCCAGGCTGAGCACTTCAGTGAAGAGCTGGGGAACAAATTCAAGGGGTTTGCCTTTTTCTGCTCCTTCAGGTAGTCCTGTAATTCTCAGATCATTGTGGTGAAACCTCCCCTCACAGTCTGCCAATTTGCATTTAAGAGAAAATAAGTCTGTAGGCTTCTCTGCACCTGGGCAAAGAGCTCTTGTACCTGATCTTCCACCGATGATATCCTCCCTTCTGCTTCATTCACCCATCTCATCAGCGCTTGCGGACAGGGGTGGCTCCAAGCACCAGCGCGCCAAGCGCATGCCTGGGGCGGCAAGCTATGGGGGGCGCTCTGCTGGTCGTCACGAGGGCGGCAGGCAGGTTGCCTTCGGCGGTATGCCTGCGGAAGGTCCGCTGGTCCCACGGCTTCGGCGTACCTCCCACAGGCGTGCCGCCAAATCCACGGGACCTCCTGCAGGCAAGCCGCCGAAGGCAGCCTGCCTGCAGTGCTTGGGACGGCAAAATACCTAGAGCCGCCCCTGCTTGCAAATAGGAATTAATTAAGGTAACGCTCAGTTGTGTTGTGGCCATGATGGCCATGACATCTAATGTGTCTGCAGCAACTTTTTCCAACAAGGCCAACACAGACACAGTGCCTTCATCAGCCATCTTGTTCAGGGGACGGTAGACGTGTGTCTGAATTTTCCTTGTATATTGGTCACTAGTAGAGCCAACAGCAATCAAATATTTGCCCACTGACATACCAGAAATTGTGGGGTACTTCTTCCTTGACACTGGATGGAAATGGATATTAGCAAATGGCTCTGCAGTTAACAGGATCTGCCCCTTCATTCCACATGATGACCCCTGAAATCCCTCAATAGCTAATCTTGAAAACAAAAATCTAAGTGATCGCAAACGTTTCCCTGCTTAAAATAACAAAATTAATCTATTTCATTTTAAGGAACTAACTTCCTACATGGTTTTGCTTCTTTCAATATACTAAAAGAAATGCCGAATCAATACAATAATTTTCTATTAAAAATACATCTAGGTTGACATCCTTCTGTATATATCCAAACACAGCAATTGAAAAATGACTAAAATATTAAAACCTGACATTAACTGCTGGGTGCCACTAGAGTGAAGAGTGGATCTGAAAATAAATTCAAATTACTTGGTTTCAGAGTGTGCCCAGTCTGCCAGTAATTTTTTCATACACAGGTTCCAAAGTTCTACTGTATATACAATTGTGCATTTTCATTTTTTATGTAATGTCTTTTATTTCAATGCTTCTCATTTGTGGCACAGCATTGTGTGCTGTGCATCCTCACAGATGCTCCAGTTCACCACCTATCAGAATTAAATTAGGAGAGTTTGGCATATTTTGACTGACTTTTATTATGAATTGAATTTGGATAATAAAATAACTGCTACATTTTGGTGCCAGGCTGCTAATACCATACAGTGAAAACTGTGAGTATGACAAAGTTTTAGTGTGGCATTAGAATGACCATTAAAGCTCATATGCTTTTTAAAAGAGTTTTATGTTTTGTTTTTTTCAGTCTGAGTTTAGTTGAGTCCAACTGTATCTAAACTACCCACAGCCTTCTGTCCACCCAGGTAACTGTAAGGTGTCTTCACCATACAGCAGCTGGCTCAGCTATTCAGAAGCAATGTCATCTGGCCCACAGAAGCTATTCATATATGGCATGTGAATCCAGGCCATACTGATCCACAGGATGAGGAGAGAGCATAGGTCATAATGCCCTTGTAGGCTAATTTTTGTTTGTTTTTCCCCCACCACCCTTAAAATATCATAGGAACATAGCTCTTTTAATCTACTGCCATGGTTGACTTCCTTTCCAGGGAAAAGCTGTATATGACAGACTTTTGCTTCTGGCTTCTCATTCCTATCAATTTTATTATAGTTACAGACTTTATACAACTGACATCAAGAAAGGCTGTGAATGTCAACCATTGTGTTAGGCTGAAGACCCTCTGACTTTCTGAGCATGCTCAATACCATCCTCCTGAAATCACCGAGTTGGCAATATGACTCAATGCTAGTGAGCACTGCTGTGCAGAATACCTGATCTGGAAGGTACCAATTTTTCTTCAATTCATTGGGCTTAGTATTCATAGCTACCATGTCCAACCTTGCCCCAAATATGAGGAAAAATTCAGCATTTCCCAACTTTTTTTATTCTGGAACCTAACCTATCATAAATATGGATCGCCCATGGTTTTGAAATGCCCCTGAAAAAACTCAGATGGTAATATGTACAGAAACAATATGTCCATGGTGCATATTCATATGTAGTAATAGTATAATGAAAAAAAAATGTAGCAATTGAAATCTTTTGATAAAACAGTTCTTCCATGTATCTTGTATCTGAAAGCAAAATGTGCTTAATTTTATATGTAGAAAAATTTCCAAGCATTTCCCTAAAATAGTAAAACCAATCAATTTTTCTTCAATATGAAGTGTTTTGTAACTCTATATGATGGTAAGTAAGCAGTCTTCACTGGATTTCCTTCCAGAAACAGATAGAATAAGAATGCATTTCCTTTACAAATCTGATCTGTTTGACTTCAGGGAATATTAATTTGATGTGGTTTATTTTTGCCATGTTTACTTTCGCAGTCAGTGCCTTTGCAGTGCTGATTGCTTCATGCCCTCATTAGACAGTACTTTTTCACTAAGCACATGCTAGGGTTTGGGGGTCAGTCTTTTCTTCTGCCAATCTCAATCCATACTTAAAGTGTCCATCTTCTTCATGAAACCTTTTACTTTCCAGTAATTAATTCATTATATATTTTGTCATACTTTCAGGCATTGGCACTAGTAACAATACTCCCACATGTTCTTTTTGATATAAAAACAAAGGTAGTGGATGTCCAGCAATCTATTTTTACCGTCAATAAGATAAAGGCCAGAAGCGTCACATCACAGGATCAGGACTGTCTGGTACAGGGAAGGCACAGTTTGCTCTATTTGTCCCAGTGTAATATTGCTTTAGGCATAGACTCATAAGTGAAGGAGAAGAAAGTATGTGAGTAGTAACAAATTTTAATAGCAGGAGATTGACACTGCTTCATTTAAATATATTGGCCAAGGTCCTCTACTATGATGGAGAAGCACACAACATAACTCAGGAGTCAGGCTGTGTGCAAAGGTGACCTTAGTGCCTCCTGGTCCTGGCTAGAGCTGTGCCACTCCAGTGCCACAGAAGAAATCATGTGTATTTGATCCAGTTGCCTCAGCACCCTGCACAGGCACAGAGAGGTTGTGGCTGCTATTCCAACCTATAGATCAGGGGCGGGCAAACCTTTTGGCCTGAGGGCCACATCGGGTTTCATAAATTGTATGGAGGGCCCATTAGGGGAGGAGGTCATGCCCCCCGGGACTCCTGCCCCATCCAACCCCACCCCCCCGTTCCCTAACAGCCCCTCTGGGACCCCTTCCCCATCCACACACCCCTGCTCCCTGTCCCCTGACTGCCTCCAGACACCCACTGCCCCATCCAATCCCTCCTCTCATTCCTGATGCCCCCCTCAGGACCCCTGCCCATCCAACCACCCCTTCTCCCTCTCTCCTGACTGCCCCCAGAACCCCTGACCCTGACTGCCCCCTGCCGCCCCATCCAACTCCCCTTCCATCCTGACTGTCCCCCGGATCCCTGCCCCTATTCAACCCTCTGTTTCCCCCCAGACCACCATCCACACCCCCTCCCCCTGACCACCACCCCGAACTCCTCTGCCCTCTATCTAACCGTCCTGGTCCCTGCCCCCTTACCACACTGCCTGGAGCACGGGTGGCTGGTGACGCTACTGCCGCGCTGCCCCGCTGGAACCGGGCCACACTGCTGCCACCACCATGCAGCACAGAGACCGGGTCAGGCTGGCTCTGCAGCTGTGCTGCCCCAGGAGCTCACAGCCCCACCGCCCAGAGCATTACGCCAGCGGCGGAGCGAGCTGGGGGCCAGGCAGGACGATCCTGTGGGCCAGATGTGGCCCACGTGCCATAGTTTGCCCACCCTGCTATAGAATACATATGTCTTGCTGCCCTAGAAGTATGGAGTGTGTATTTTGTCTTTTTCCTTTGTGTTATCCCTGTATCAAACACAACAGAAGAGTTTTCAAGCTGTTTTGGCCAGATGCTCTGCTGCTAAGTCCCCTCCAGGGGATACCTCACCATGGGGAAGTCCTCAATTGGGTGAAGAGCCAACATAGCTAGGTCTCTAAAAATTACCAGCACAAAGGGTAGAGATGATAGGAATGACTGGTGCACACTGTACTCCAGCTATGCTCAGCAGCACGTATGGTCTCTTAGGGATTGTTGCCAACTGGTGCAAATTAGAAGGGCCCCTCATTTGCTATAACCTGTGTCTGGGCCCAGGTTGTGGCAGAGTCAAGGACTTGACAGCATCCCTGCTCTGCTGCACTCAGAGGAAGTTAAGCACAGAATAGATTCTGGTCCTGTGCTTTTAAAGTATTTAAAAATGACTAGGATTTAAAAGCTTAGCATGCACAATGGGAAAGTCAAAGAGCATTTCACATGCTTTGCAATGTACACTAAAGAAAGTTCTTCATGTAGATCACAGGACAGGTTTTTACAAGTACTTATTCTCAGTTTATTATTATTATGGAAAATAGAGGGTCCCTACATGAAAAATGCTCAGTCTGAGACTTTGAGATTATGAAACAGCATAAGCATTTGACTTTCTTTAAACGTGGAACCTTAGAATCTTTCACTGTACTCCAGATAAATTCAGAATCAAAGCTTTTACATTTCACTCAGTGAGTGCGTCTCAGAAATCATCACTTGCACCACACAGCCCGTCATCTAACTGTAGAAGGAATCTCATCTTTGAAAGAACCCATTTGTTTTTATTTCTTTCTATATACTTGAAACCTTTAGTGCTTTAATATAGCTAATGCTCAGTTAAAGACATGTTTAACATACATATGTATTGCTTGCACTGAGAAGTTAGCATTCATAGCATGAGTCTTAATACAGCAAAAATCATTGTGATATGAATTGGGCCAGGCAAACTAGTTCGAATAAATTAATGTGAGAATCCCTCCTCACAAACCCTCACTCTTTTCTAGAACCAAACTTCTCTAAGATTCAGAAAAAATCAGGTAAGAATATTCCATTCACTATTGATTTCTGGCCCAGCCTCAAACCACAAATGGTGATATGATGTGAGTAAGTTTGTCCTTATGATACTTCAAACTATATCCAGACTAGGCTGAGGTGGAGGTGGAGAGCAGGCATATTACATCATCTCCATGGAAAATTAGAGATGGGGAGGAGTCCTGGCCTTCAGGCTGCATCCTTGTTGAAAGTATCATTTGCTAAAAAGGTAGAGAAGAGAGCAGGTCTGCAATAATGTGCCCATAGGGAGTTAGGGAAGAACAAACCCGAAGGGCAAAGAGGGTAGCCAGCCACTGAGTCACCACCTGATAGACAACATCAGGGAAGAGGAACTAATTGTGGGAGCCTATGAAATGCATTAGTGAACTTTATACAAGCTTCACATAAGCATGTTTAGCCAAACCAAACCTGAACACTAACCTCTGTAAATTTGCCCATCACTATGCCATTCACCAGGATTGGTCATGTGATAAAAGGGTTCTAGCAAGGTATTTCTGTGTCCCTCATCACTGTAATAATTAAGCATTTCATATATGGAGTTCATACTGATTCCTTTCCTTAGTCTGCCCCCCACCCGCCAAAAAAAAAAAAAAAAAAAAAAGATCAAACAAAGCAAAAACTAGCCAGACTGTATCCAAAAAGGGTATTCAAGTTGAACTATAGATGGACTTGGGGCTAAATCTTGCCATCTTTACCTCTGTTGGGTAAAATCTTATTATGACGACTTCAGTGGGACTAGCTGAACAGTAAGGGACTATTCAGCATAAGTGAGGGTGGCAGAATCTGGCCCTGTCTATGTAACTTTGTTTATGTCATTTCCATGATCTCACGCTAATGGAAATATAAACATGTTAGCAAATTTCTGGAGTAAGTGAATGATCCAAATGGGAACTAGAGATAAAGAAATTGCTGATCTCACCAATAACCACAACACATTAAATCAATTTGTTTTCTCCTGCAGACTAGGAGCAAGAATCAGTAGCCCTAGCATATAGGAAGGTTCAGGTTTTATTACAGTATTTATCTTCCCCTTATTGTAACCTTTCTAGCCTCTCACCATTCTAAAGGATACAGCCTCATTAATATCGCTGAACTACTGTAAGATTTACAGAACTCTGAATACATTTTTGCTCTTCTATTACCAATCATAATGATAATTGTCGTAGTAATACAGTTGTAATGATGTTTAATCTTTTGGGACTTTGACATTATTTTCTTCATTCAGGATAAGAAAAGAACATTGCAAACTGCAAAATTTGAGTTAAGTGGACTTATCTCTCTCTCTCTCTTCTAGAATTACAGCCCTACACAGCACAACTTCAAAATCTAATCGGTTCATGAGGATCATTTCCAAATGCAAAGGAGGTATGAAAATTTACAGTTATTTTTGCACATACATTTTGAGCAAAATTAAAATAAAATGTTCTAGGAACATAAAGAAAGTTTTTAATTTAATGTGGATACACAAATTAGCATCATTTTTTCAAGCATAAGAAAAGACATTGTCTTATTCAAGCCTCAGTACATCACAAATTTCCTTGCAACTCTCAAAAAGAAAATGATTTTTAATTTTGGACTAAAAACATTCTTCAGTATTTAATTCTCTCCCCCACAAACCCAGTTTCTAAATTCTCTTGGAGTATGCTGTGATGCTGGCAGACCAGGTCAGATCAGGGCCAGAGGACAATTCACTTATGTATTACTGTAGATCAAAATGAATGCAAATGTAAGAATATATTCAGGTGTTTAAAATTCATGAAAACTAGTGGAATGTTACTTGTTTTTTTTCTCTTATCTGTTCCTGTTATGCTGTAATAGCAAACACTTATATTGTGCAAATATATCCCTATAAATAAATAACCCATCAAAGAAATCTTGTGAAATGCTAATGAAGATCATAAGGATTTTGACAGAAAATACTAATTTCAAAGCAAGTGGCCATTACGTATAAAGGTTGGAGGTCAAAAGACTAAGCATACCTCATTCACTGTCATCAAAGAAAAAGCCCATGTGGATAGAGAGACTGTCTGCTTGTCTTCTGTGAGAAGAAGATATAAGAATGGAGCCAAAGAAAGATCCTTCATCTCTGAACTCTTTGGACTCTTACAGTGCAAAGCGGAGATCCTCAGAGACAATATGGATACTCTGAAAGATTTTTGGGAAACTGGCAGTTTATTGTATCACTGCCACCATTTGGAATTACAAACTGTGATTCACCTGTACATATATTTTACCTGTTTTAACCTCTTGTTAACTCATTCTTTTTTCTTAGTGAATAAATCTTTAGTTACTTTACTATAGAATTCGATGCCAGAGTTGTCTTTGGTGTAAGAACTTGAGTAGCAATTGATCTGGGGTAAGTGACTGGTCTCTTAGAAACGGGAGAAACCTGATGTGGCATATTTTTTTGTTTAAGTGACCATTATCACAAAGTTCAATTTGTCTGGGTAGCAAGATAGGCTGGAGAGTCTATGGGGGCTTCTGTGACTCCATGATAAGACTGGTATAATGATCCAGGAGTTCACACTTGTTACTGGCTAGGTGAAATCTAATTATAGAACACACTACCTCCTTGGGGTGTCTGACCTTTGTGAGTCACTCCAGGCAGAGTGACACATGCCTTTGTTATTTACTGACCTACACATACTCAAAAAGAGGAGTCAGGCATGCCTTAGGCACATATTAATTTTTTTAAGGGCACAGATTGCTTTGGAATACAGGGCACAGCAGAAAGTAAGACAATGTGTGTAGTAGACTCATCTTTTGGCTCATTGTACAAAGGACATAACTTATTCTGCATTAGTCTGCCAGATATTTCCAGGGCCTTACATTCAAGATCATAGCCAGAGGAGAGAGACTCAGGTTCTGAGTCCCACTCGAGGGTGCAGATCTGACCACGGAAATCACTACACCTTGAACCGTCAGTGAACAATTGTGCAAAGCTTACACATTGCATGTCAGCATTTACTTAGTCACCCAGGTAGCTTCACTGAAGTCAATGGTGCCATTTGCATGAGTAAATGTTTGCTTATCTGAGCAAAGGTGATTCAAAATATGTGCCTCTCTCCAAATGCTTAAAGAAATGCAGTTACAAGACACCCAGACTTTACAGAAATAATTCTGATATGACAATGAGTATGTTCAAAGACTGGAAACTGTTTTTTCAGTCAAAGGAGTTCATGATGAGTCAGCTGACAAATCAGGAGGATATACTAAAGAGGTTCAATCTTTGCTCCTCAGTTCACTATTGTGGGTGCAATCTAGCCCCTTCCTACTCAGGTATAAATCAAACTCTGGCTCATTGTGATCAGTTAACCCCAAAATATTTGTTCTTACATTCCAAAGTTCAGATCCAAAGAGTACCTGAACATATGGGAACCCACTCTTTCCTCCTTTAGATCAATTTGAAGAATACTGGAAGATGAATTTTTCTAAAGATATTACATTGCTGGCTCCAAATAGTATTTTCTTGTAGTGTTTCAGTATTTCCTGCTACCATAAAGAAATGTCTCTCTCTCTCTCAAGAAGCTAACCAAACTTTTTCAAGCCAAAACACAAACTAAACCAAAAAAACCACGTTCACTTCTAAAAAGTTGAGGCAATATTTGTATTTCCTCTTATTTTATCTAAATCAGTTTGTACATCTTCACTTTAAAAAAAAATAAAGGCAGGAAGGAACGGGCTTAAATACAGAAGTCTGGTCTGGCCTTGGATTTTTAGTAACACTTCCCCATGGTTACTCTTAACTTTTACTCTGTATTGTATACAAGATGTTATGGGTAGCTGGCACCTCACTGAAAACATAAAAAGCCACATTTTATTCAGAAACAATACTTCTTGTAAACAGTATCACGTAAATATGTTTTTCTTCTTCATCTTTTGTCTAGTACTAGAGATATTTGCATGAAAATAGCATCTTTGTTTATCTTGAATTCATAATCCTCTTTGTGACATCACAAAAAACAGTGTTGATATCACAAACATACAAAAGACTTTGGACAAGGAGTAATCAAAACGAGCAGCAAAAAATATAAGTTTTTTTTTAAAATTACTATTTTTCTTATTGTAGATGTCCCTAACAGTGCCAAATGGAGAAAGAGAAACACCAGAAATATATGCTATAGAAGCAGAACTGGATCCAAAATGGTTTTGTTTTAAAGTTGTCCATTAAATATTAGCAAGTCTTAAAAACCTTTCCGCTCCATATGCAAAAGGCCCACAAGACACTCCTCCAAAAAGTAAAAAAGCACGAGACCCACAGTACTGGCCTAGGGAGCTGTCTGGAAAGCAAAATGAGATACACTGTGATGATCCATAATATACTCTCCTGTACTGAACATTTGATACGTGCATATGGTTGAGAGGATGCATATTCCAGGAGGTAAAGCACAGGAGTAAGAGTCAGGAGGTTCTGATGTTTTCAGCAGTATTCATTAGCCTACTGTTGTTTGTGAATGCTGAGAATTTGGTAACTCTCTCAGAATAGGGGGCTCCTAATAGGGGGTTACTAGAGAAATTCTCCAGTCTTCACTTTGTCTGCCTGAACAAGCAGGAACCACTTTGCTCTAAGATGGGAGCTGACAATCTTTAGTTGGCAGAAAGCCCAGAATTTCTAAGATGGCATCTTGGGAAAAGGCCAAGTGCGTGAGTAGGGGTCAGCAGAATCAAAATTCTGAGGTAAACAACAGCAGTGAGCATGCGCAAAGTTAATAGCTACTGGGCATGTGCAGTACAGGCTGTGCGAGAGGTCAGACCACTCACACCTGTTACAACTTGTTCTAAAGGTCCGAGCTGCAATCATAGCTCGGGGTAGTGGTTGATACTGAGCATGTTTGAATGGGATAATTGCTTCTAAGAATAGGAAGGTATATGAGGAAAGAGCAAGAGTGCAGCATAAAAGGCCAGCTGCCAGATTTGGATTTGGAGAAAGAGAGAGAAAGAGAGAGAGAGCAATTGGGACTGGACAGATGATGAGGAGCTGCTGCAGGAAGAAATAAAGAAGATGACTGGAGTGGACCAAAGCTAAATGACCAGAGCTGAGGTGCAGCAACAGGCAGCTACTGTAATTTAAAGGGATCCCAATGGATTTATACAGTAAGCCTACTTAAGTATAGTATAAGTATAGTGTAGCATAGTATATAGGATTAGCATGTATGCATGTGCTTATAAGAATGCATAAAATTTGATGATTAATTGCAATTTACCTATATAAACAAACCTATATAGCAAATTCAAGAACTGCTGTTGGCAATTTGTTGCAAACTGGTCATTTGTAACAAAGCACTTCACTTAGAATCATTTAAACTATATGCTATTACGGTTTGAATACTCTTTTTAAACTAGTAATAAGGGATTTGTGTACGGGATTTTGTGCCTTGTTTAGGATTTTTAGAATATACTGTATTAGGGATTATATTAATAAAAAGCTACTCTCTTTTGGAAAAGAATACTGCCGGTATCAATTACTTTATCGGAAAGCTATATCCGTGTCCTTAAGATGTTTTTCCTTAACAACCCCAGCATCTTATACCGCAGGATGGACAGCTTAACGGGCAATAAGCAGGTTATTCCAGGAATGCCCAAGACTCCATCTTTGGGCATAACAATAAAAGCAAGTGGTCCCCATCCCTAGAGATTCAGAGTGCCCCAGTATACATTTGTTTCCAATAACTTTATCCCCAATTGACATCCTTCACTCCACCAGATCTTCTGGCATCTGACCTTCTTTCTTCTTCAGTCTATCCTTTCCCACTTTCTGAACTTGGCAGACAATGTATTTTGCTATTCTAACTCCATTCATTTGTCCAAAATGGTTTTTGTATTTGCATGTATTGTACACATATTATTCACAACTGTTCCGGTATATTGAGGGGAATTATGGTAGTATTTTAAACAGCCAGTCAAAAAATACTGCATAAAATTTGAAAATGTGTCTAAGTAATTTAGTATCCCAAGACCCACTGAATTTCAGTGACTTGTTACCATCTTTATATTACTCATCTAATAACAATGTGAACCCACTGGGCCAAATATTGCCCAGTTGTAACTCCACTGACCTGGTCGCCACTCAATGGTCAGGCATTTATCATTTTAAATCTGCTTTAAAAAGTGAATGTAGAGTTCTAAAAAGACGTGTTTATAGATAGAACCGTTACAGGATGGAGAGCAACAATGCAAGCTTCTGTACACCACTCCGCCGGTGTGCTTCGAAGGATTCTAAAAGGGCAACTTCTAAGTGTGAGAGAGAAGGTCATTTTTCACCTCTTTTGGTCCTGGGCCTTTCTTCTGTAACTACCAACAGCAAGTTGTCTGGAGTATGTAATAATGATAATACATACTCCTCATCCTACCTACATCACTGGGGTGTTATAAGAATTAATCTGGGTGATTGGTAAAAGTGGTTTGTATAATTATTATTTACTTTTATTATTGAGTTAAACACATGGTCTGATAATTGTACATTGTTGCATTTGATTAGTGTGGGTACTGTTTCTACACCTCTTAAATGGCTCATAAAGTTACACATTCCATGAAATAACACATCAGTCGGTGTCCTGGATTGTGTACTCTTTACATATTGTGATTTTTTTGGCTTGTTGGGTCAGAGTTTAATTTGTGCCATCGCTTGCCCAGCACCTCTTTCTTTACAAATTAAGCACTGAGTTAGGTGCACACAAGGCAGGGATAGTAAGAGAAAATCTTGCATGGTAAAACAATACAGTAACATTTGGACTTTTGTTTGTTTGTTTGTTTGTTTGTTTTTTGCAAAATGGTGTCAGCTTGGTCTCATTTTCTGCATGTGCTAATTTGCATGCACAGAATTTTCAAACACTAACATCCTCCCCACGCCCCCAAGCACTTGATGGATTCTATCACCATCATGTGCAAGTGATGGAAAGGCATTCTCAAAACTCAGACGTGTAGGTGTCAGTGATTGACAAGTACAAATGAAAAGGAGGGCAACATTGAAAATCAGACCTATTGTGCACAGTCCTACAGCATCTTACACATCTTTCAAATAAAAATATCTACTTATTTGATTGAGAGGTGATGACTGAAAGAAGACAGCCTCTCTGATCTCCTCCTGGAACACTCAGTTATCCAGGTTTAATCAGCTCCCTGAAAAAGGATGACTCTCCATCAGGCCACCGAGCTGCACTCAGCTTCCTCCGAAGCCTATCAATGCTCATTTTCAAGACAGCCCAAGGATTACATTCCTTCCCCACAGGGACTGAGCCGGCTGCTTCTGCAGCAGCCTTAGCCTTTGCCATTAAGGGACACACTGCTATATTTTTCCTACAATTGCTTGCACTGTGTATTGCAGACGTTATGTGGCTATTTTGTAAGAATGCAAATTTGGCCAGAATATCCATTTAGTTTCAAGTATACAGTGGTTGCCAACACTCAGCATTTGCCAGCAATTACTACAAAGTGACATGAGATCTGAGCTACCACAATTTTCCCCTTTATTGGAAGATCTGTAATAACTCTGGCAAAAGCTGACTCTTAATAGCTTCTACTCTATGCAATGTCACCTTTTAATGTGTTCAAATTTCCAAAGTGCATATTGAAATACAGTATATCAACAACAAGTCATCATGTCTATCTTAGAAGGATTAGTTGGCAAATATGTAAGAATTTGCACGGCACATGACAATATCCGACCTTAGACAGACATCGTACCTGGATGTTCCTGGAACACTATACCTGTCTGAGATGCACTCTCATAAAGACAGATGTATTTGAAGAGACACGTAAAAAATGTGAGATGTGTGCTGTTGTGTTTCCCATGTGCAGTATTGTTTACCTAAGAGTAAGAGGCTGTACATTAGGGCCTGGTTAGTAAAATGGCAAAATATCATTGGTGGAGAAGAAGCAAATACAGTAGGGAAAGTCTGAAAGAAGCATAAAACATAGTGGGGACAAACGAAAATAAACACACAACCATCCTTCCCCATTCCCATCCCATGTCATTTGCAAGGGACTAAAGGTAACAGAGGATGCCTATGCATCCTGCCCATATCAACCAAAAGCATATAATTCCAGTGGTCATACTCTTGTTATGTTCTTGTTAACCTTCTGTAACCTGCTGAGTCTTTGTTATTGATCAACAGAAACTTGTTGAAGCATGTCCTTAGGAGCATATAGATTACCTCTAATAACTCTATTCCGATCACAAGTATTTGCTCAAGTGCACTCAACGCTTTCAAGCACACATAATTATTTAAATTATCAATTTATTGGTACAATTTATGGGTCATGTTGCATGTGGGCATAATACATTTTATTAATCTATTTTTATTAAGGAACGAAGCTACTAGTTTCATCAGATAATGCAGCTGGAACTATAGCAATGGCCAATTATATTCATGTTGATATTCATCAGGGCTGATGTTGTTATAGATTTAAAGAGGGAAAAATGAACAAGACAATTTATAAATGTGGATATATTCTTCCATCTTTTACATGAAAACAAGCAAAGTTCTATACAAGGAAAACACAACATTCCATAAAAGAAATCAGAAACTAGAAGGAGGCAAAGGTTTTTTTTTCTACCCACAATATCATTTAAGCAAAAGAAGCTACAGCTGCAGTGCTTGACCTGCCCTACTGGATACTGAATAGAATTTTATGCAGAGTGAGTGTGTGAGATGTTGCTTATTTGATTGGCAACGGGGGAGACCGTGATGTGTGACCTTGAAATAATGTGAATAAAGCTCAAAGTACTGAAAGTGTGAAGCATAAACTGGGTTAGACAATATCAATTGTTTCATAACAAGGTTACTGATACACATTTCGACAGATGTGGGGTTTTTTTAAATACCCTCCCCCTCCCCACATTCAGAGACTTTGGAGAGAATCTACGCAATTGCTTAAACCATATCTGCATTTACCCTGCTAGCTGTTTCCATCCTGGTATTACTCTGCAATAAGCTTTATGCTGAAAAACATACAATCATCTTTTAAAAAAATGGGATGATCTTGCTAGTGCTGTTGATGGTTTATAATTTTCATATAGGTAGCACCTTTCTTCTGAAGGATTCCTACGTGCTTCACAAATTGTACTAACAGGTCAGGCATCTACTATCTACTAACAGGTCAGGAACGCAGCCCGATAGCGTGATACTGGGTAGCCAATTAACTGGCACAGCATTGTACAACACTGACAGTAACAAATGTATGTGTTTGTGATGTCGGTGGCTTTATGCTTTATGTTGAACAGATAATTTGGGGCAGCAAAACTATGTTGCTCCTCCTCATTTGTAACTCTGTTTATACCATTCTGATTCCCTGTTGAGGGCAGGGCAAAATATAGTTTAAAACAGACAAAATATTTCAGGTAGATCCCTCCTTTTTACATCTGTCCATTTCATCATGCATAACAGGGATCTCCATTTGTCCACAATGGAGAAGGGATTTGTTGAATCAAACAAGGACTGAAAACTTCATCACTGCTGGGTCAAAAAAACAATAATATGACTAACAGAGACCACTGTCTCCTTCCCCATCCTTGAAGAACTTGTTCCTTCATATAAGAGATCCCCCTCATCTAATCTTAATAATGCTTAGCACTTTGAAGCATCAAAATGCTCTGCAAACATTAGTTGTCACAAAATCACTGTGAGATAGCAAAGTATTATTATATTCATTTAAAAGATTAAAACCCAGAGTAATGAAGTGCCTTCCCAGGATGTACAGAGAGTCCATGTAACAGCTGAAATTAGAACAAAGGTTCCTTATTGGCAGTCCTATGGTCTGACCACTAGAGCTAACTAATTACCTAATTGTTCCTTATCTGTGCTCAGTGAATGAGCTTAGCCCTTTGGGCGTCAACCGGTCACTGGGGTTAGGGAAGGAGCCCGGCCCGGGTTCACTACCTCATCCTCCATACCATCTGAAATGTAATTGCATAAAATTGCAACATTGGTAAAGGTATGTGTCAAAAACATACAAACAATGACCTTAGATCCTCTTACTCTCAAACTGCATGTGAGCTCACTGGCTTCATTGTGCAGTATATTAATTGCCTAATTAAACTTCACAACACCTCTGTGAAGTGGGTAGCATCGGTGTTGTTTCTTCTGGTTTACAGATGGAGAAACTAAGATTTATTTATGGCAAATTTCTATAGTGCTCTCATATTGTCGTATGGATCCCAGCCCTGCACTCGGTCCACTGTACCATGCGGCTCATGCTTTGCTTTTGGCATCAAACTTATTGGCAGTGGAGAAGAGAACTACTGGATGATGCAATTCCCCATCCATATGGCTATAACACTGATTCTGTTAACCTTGAAAATGCTAAACAGTATAATGAATTTTGAAATAAGACTCTGAGATGACACCAGAGAGATAGTCTCCATTATCAGAGTACAATTCCGTTAATAACAAACTTTACTAGGTTAACAAACATATTGGAGCATGAACTTTCGTGGGTGAACACCCACTTTGTCTGATACATGCATGCATCCGAGGAAGTGGGTATTCACCCACGAAGGCTCATGCTCCAATACGTTTGTTAGTCTATAAGGTGCCACAGAACTCTTTGCTGCTTTTACAGATCCAGACTAACACGGCTATCCCTCTGATATTAAACTTTACTAGCTGTATCATGTATCACGCTTTTTCATATGCAACTGCAACTTGTCATTCTAGTGAACCCAGGTAATTTTCTTATGAACAGTGTCTGTTTCTTTAATAACAAGGAGTCCGGTGGCACCTTAAGGACTAACAGATTTATTTGGGCATAAGCTTTCGTGGGTAAAAAACCTCACTTGAGGTTGTTTTTGTGGATACAGACTAACAAGGCTACCCCGTTTCTTTAATGTTTTCTGTTGTATGCCAATACTCTGCGCATACTAAACTATAGCTGTAAAATGAATGTGATAGTTTGAGCACTGTGACAACATCATATATAAGGAGCTGCCTTTTCAGTGCCACAGTAACTTGAAAGGAATTTCTGAAGTACATACAGATTTGACCCTATTAGCTGGGCAGACAGTGGATGAAATAGATTCCAGTGTATGGTGAAACCCTTGTTTCAGGCCAACACGAGCTAGGGAGACTGTACCACATTTCCCAGTGAGCTCTACCTGCATGATAAGGGCCAGTGCTGATTGATCCTGGTGTTGAACCAGTTGTGAGATGGGACACTGATGTAGCTATACTGCTTCCCAGCCAGCCATTCAAAGGGCCTAGGGGGGTGGTAGGCTGGAAAAGCAGTTCAAGAGCAGCTATGAAAGGCAATAGCTAGAGAGGCAGAGTTGTCTAATGGAAAATGCAGTGGACTGTGAGTTAGTGGATGTGGGTTCCATTTCTGGGTCTGCCGCTGACCTGCTTTATGATCTCTGGCAGTTTGCTTCATCTCTCTGATAAGCCAAAACTGGAATCATTTATCCAAAACCCCCTCGTTCCCAAATGTGTGGGTTCAGAATTTTGTAAAACTAACCCTTCACTCCACTAATTTTACCAGTGCCTATATTGCTAATGAAAACATTTTGGTTTTTTTTTTCCTGTCATTCTGCATATCCAGCTAAATTAATTCACCACTGTAATTATATTTATAAATGGTCTGAATTGGGCTTGCAAACTGATCCTGATGGAGAGGAGAGGGGAAAAAAAATCTGCAAGCTCAAAGCTCATGATTGTACCATGTGGGTTTATTGTTTTTCTTTTTGTTGTTTTCCCCCACCCCCATTATCATGCACAAAGCTATTGTTCATTGCTACAGTACTTCACAATTAATGACAATTAATTAACCTTGGAGGAAAATCTGTAAGTCGCTGATTTAAGCTTTTTTTTTTCCTTCTGCTTTTCTTGCAGAGCTGTTTTAGGAAGATGTAAAGCTAAGGAAGGATTAAAAAAATCCCTGATTCTGAGACTTTGTGTTAATTCATTGGCTGTTTTACCTGAATTTTGTCCAAAACCATCTCATACTGCACAACCTTGAAGAAAAGAGGAATAATTTCTTCTTGCTGCTGTTTTCTTTACTCAGAAATTTTCATAACTGACAGATGTTGGGGGGGGTCGCTCAACATTTCCATTATGAACCACTATTTTCTGAAGAACAGAATCTAGCTGAAAAAAATATGCACTTAATGGAAAAACTACAGGAGAGCAGGGGCTTGGATTTTAAAGAAATCAGTGTAATTCTACATATTATTCTGTACATAGGGACAAATCTCATGCAAAGCTTAACAAGGCTTGGGACAGGGAGCTCCCATCAGAGTAGGGTGAATTATGCTGTCCTCCCACCCCCCAAGATATAGAGCCATCCTGCAGATGCTACTGGAGCCTCCAGTTCCAGTCCTCTTCTCCATGGACAACAACAGCTGGTGTGGATCTAATTAACTGTGCATCCAATAACTCCAGTCCCACCTCTTCCACTCCTTCCATGTATACAAGATGCAAAATGATTCCCTGTGGAGCTATGCTGTGCAGCATGCTACGAGGGCAGATCCTCCACATCATGTTCCAAAATCCTGACACACACACACTGCAGAGTGAAACTGCACCAGTTCTATGGCAGGCAGGACCCTTTGCTGTGCAAACGGAGAAGCATGATTTACTCCATAGTGTGCATTTTGCCAATTCTGATCACAAATAGCATTAACTGGCATCCTTACTAGAAAGGGAGACCATTGCAGCTTTCTGTATTATGCTTCTTTTGTGGCTACATAGTCTCCCACTCTGTTTTTAAGGGTTTAAACTTCCCTCCAATGTGTGGTATACCTCACATTAAAGAATCAGCTACCTACCATATCTGTTAATTGATATATCGGATTTTCTATCATACTGGTATATGAGGATGTATGCAATGTATTTGGAGGGCAGGATTAAGACTCCTGTACAACAATCTGCCTAGATTCAGATATTCAGCTTCTGGGAAATTATTTGGTCAATATTGTAGGCAAGCAGTGATGTTAAATTAGGATGCCTTAAACTGGCAAAAGTTGTGGAACTTCTTTTTTCTCTTTTTGACTTAGAGGAGAACAACATGGATTTTGTGCTTCTAGGCAGATGCATATTCAAACCAGACCTTCAACATTATTTGAAGATACATTTTGGAAGTTAATTTGTTTGCAAGTCACTTTTCGTTAAATTGAAGATTCTGTTTCATGGAACACTGACTTCTGTCAAAGTGTTTCTATTTGTCATAACTTGCATTTGTCTTTAACTCTGTTAACGTCTGTGAAAGGAGACAGAAGAACATTAACACATGTAAAGAAAATGCCCAGCACAGTGGTGTCATTTTAAAAAACTCACTAACCTTTTAAAATATACAATACTCTCCCATTTATCTAAATGGGTGGCATTCAATAGTTTTGGATAACTGAGTTTTCAAGTAAATGAAAGTGCTATTAACTAACATAGGGCTACACCGGGGCACACTGTGGATGCAGATGACTAGGATTTTAGGATAAAGGGAATCTGGATAACTGGAATTTTACTAGGGTGATCAGACAGCAAATGTGAAAAATCGGGACCGGGGTGGGGGTAATAGGAGCCTATAGAAGAAAAAGACCCAAAAATCAGGACTGTCCCTATAAAATCTGGACATCTGGTCACCCTAAATTTAACTGCAATTCTCTTAAAACTGCACAAATGATTAATCAAAAGTTTAGGACTAGATTTTTATTAGCCATCTATCGGTGTGGAAAGGGAAGCCTTCCCTTCATGGACCCAGGCACAGGGGCTATCCAGAATCACAGTCCTGGCAGTCAAGGATATTTCCTGAGACAATCCTATCCTCCTCCATAGGCATGGAAGAGTGAGGATAATCAGAATCATTTGCTAACATCCTCCCTCATTACACTAGCCAATGGAGCTGAGCCAGTAGTGGAGGGAGTGCATACTACACCCTTTTAAAGGGTGTAGCACAGTCCCCTGTGCTCCATGCTCCCTAGCATTTCATCAAGGTGCTGTACTGGGACAAACACAGTGCCCTCCAGGAAGTCTTGCATGGGAAGTGCACATCATAATCAGAAGTAGTGATTTGTTCAGCAATAACTCTTAAAAGCACTAATCTGGGTTTAGGGCTGTAATGTGTAACAGTATCTGTCCCAAAGAGCTTATAAGCAAGATATAAGATGAGAAAGAGACAAAGGACAGAACCAACAAAGAGGTGAAAGAAGCACAAGGTAACAGTGAGATAATGATTATCAGTGTAATAGGCAGCAGTCGCAGCATAGCCGCTGGCTAGCCATTGTTGAGTGTCCTGTAGGCACTGCACAGAGGTAAATTTTAAGGAGAAATTTGAAAGAGCATAATGCGGTGGCCTTTTGGATTTTTATATGGATGGTTATGGGAGCGTATCCCATGCATATGGGGAAGCATGGGAAAGTACAGATATATTTGTGGGAAAATGTGACTGGTGGGCAACGAAGACTGGCAACATTGGCAGAGTGGAGGCAGTGACTGACAGCTCAACAGTGTATGAGATAATAGGCAGGGTGGATATAGGTCACGAAGGGCCTTAAAAGTGAAAGCAAACAGTTTGTATTTGATGCACCCCTCTTGTTTCCCAATGAGAATATATACTTACAGATACATTCCAGCCCTTAACATTTTGTATTCTGTGGAGTAACAGTGATATTTTAAGGGGAAAATAATTAAAAATGCATTGCTTGCCTTTAATGCATATTTTCTTCAGTAATTAAGAACAAACGGGCAGTAATCATAAAAAAGCAAATCTAACTGTTCTAATAAATTGGCTGTCATTCTTCTAGACTCACATAACTCCTGACTAAAAATCCATTTAATAGCAGCACATTTTAGAATAAGATACACTGTAATTTTGTATAATCAGTGTAACTGTGCTTAAAGCTCAGTCAGTCAATATGATCTTTCAAAACAGCGTTTCTGAAGGCCACTTGCAGACTCAGGGCTTTGTACTTGCTTTTGGCACTTAAATGTATGCATCCTTTTCACTGCAGAATTCTTACACTTAATCTGGTCATAAATTTTACAAATTATGAGTTTGTCCAGCATTTAAGGGGAGTTGATTTCATATGGTTTTTACCACCGAGTACGTGTATGTTTTTTGGGAAAACACCCACAATTTTTTTTTTTAGATAAATATGCTAATCTACATGTATAATCTTTTATTCTGCAGCCTACAAACATGGAATGTTCCCTGTAAAAAACAGAAGGCAGCAGAAAACAACTGCTGGGGTAAAAGACTAATCATCAAGCTTTAGTGTCTCCTGGCCTTAGTGGAGTCAACAGTGTATCCACTTTCCTCTCTTCTACATTCATTCCTTGTATGAACCTTCCAAAACTATTCTTTTTTACCTTCATCTAAGTCATAATCTAAACTGCCTGCATACCTTTGCTAATAGTCTGCTAACCTAGCATTTATATCAACTGCGATAATTCCCAATGCCTTCAGATATCAAATGCTCATATCAAAAGAATCATAATATGAAATCTGAAAACAGCAGCTGATCCCAGTTTGGATGTCTAGAACTAGAGATTACAGTATTTTATAAGATGTCAATAAAAGTAGACAGAATCTCTTTGGAGCAAAACTCCCTACCAGTACCTGGGCCAGGTAATAGAAGATGCATTGTCTAAGCTTTTTCAAGAGTGGGTTTCCTTTCCACTCAATGTTTGCGCTGAGGTCTGCCCTGCTCCTTGCTTTTCCCAAATCCAGTTTGCCCAGCCTTATCTTATACAGGAGTTCCTCTTCTTAAATGAGCAGCTCAGGTCAATGTCATAACACAACACTGTATGAATTCTGCTTTAGATCAAATAAATATAGGCCCAGTTTTCTATAGGGTGGTGCAGTTACTAAGCAAACTCAAAAGCAACCTGCATTCTGTCAGGGATTTGGAAACAAATCCAGTTTCCGGGGATGCATTTCACATCACAAAGAGCCAATGTATTTATCTTCTCGTGATAAATCATTGCAAGAGGACTGCAGTCTACAGGCTGCTTCCTAGATCATTTAGGGCCTGATCTAACGCACACTGGAGTACACCTTTCTATTGATGTCAATGGCAGGGGCGGCTCTAGGCACCAGCAAAACAAGCTGGTGCCTAGGGCGGCAAAATCTAGGGGGCGGCAAAAGGCTGGGGCCCCAGCTCATCCTGCCGCTGCGAGCCGAGGAGCGACCAGTCCCCTGCAGCCGGGGGGGGCGGCAGGCTGGGCCGGCGGACTTGCCGCAGTCATGCCTGCGGGAGGTCCACCGGAGCCCCGGGACGACTGGACCTGCCGCAGGCATGACTGCGGAGGGAGCGCTCGTCCCGCGGCTTGGCTGGACCTCCTGCAGGCATGACTGCGGCAGCTCCAGCGGAGCCGCCGGACCCGCGAACTGTCCGCAGCCGCGGGAGGTCCAGCCGAGCCACACGGGACCAGCGGTCCCTCTGCAGTCATGCCCGCGGGAGGTCCGCTGCTCCCGCAGCTCCGGGGCGCCTCCCGCGCATGACTGCTTGGGGCGGCCAAAAAGGTAGAGCCGCCCCTGGTCAATGGGCTTTGAATCAGGACACTCTAGAGAGGACCAAGATAAGAAGTGGCTACTGGAAGCAACTGCAGACTCTCAGTCAGTTTCAATGCCACAGGGAACTGAGATTTTGTGACAGCTCTCTCTCTCTCTCTCACTCACTTTTTCTTCCATACAAATAAAAGAGGAATTCAAAATGGCCTCTGTCAACCATGAGGATTGTGCATTTCACAAAGGTAATGGTGCTCTGCTCAAAACCTGATAATTTGGGGCATGCTTCTTCCTGGTCTTCATTTGCACAGTATTGTTATTATTTTAAATTAATCAGTCTGACACAAAATGTTAAGAATGTATAGCTTATTTGTGGTAAAACAATGGCTTACCTGTGGAAAAATCTCACTCACCATGCAAACTAAATCATCTTCCATCTGTTCTATTGCTGAAAACTATGTTTCATACACTGATTCATTTCTCTCTCTCTCTCCCTTCCACCTATCCATTATGGTAATATTCTCTTTATTGCCTGCATTATTCAACTGCATACAACTACAAACACGTGACAGACCTTTCATGACGGATATGGTGATGCATCTTTTATTAAGTGTAAGCATAACCCACTGGTCAAGTGTCCCCCTCTGTGTCTGATCAATAAAGGCAGCAAGTCTCTTGCAGCCCCTAGCTACAAAGTCTGGCTTTTTAGCTCAAGTTGTAGCAATTTATTCTTTTCATTCTGAACATCCCCAGTTCAATTCCTGGTGTCAGCCAAGATGGCAGTAGTGAGAAGAAGAAGATGCCATGTAGAAACTTGTGTGAGTCTCACGCATAGTGCAGCTCTGTTATGTACACTATAGCCCATTGGAAGGAGCACTGAGGTGCAAGCCAAGACCCTGTGAGTTCTAATGCACACTCTTCTATTATTTGCTGTTAAAGATTCTCCTCTTTACATTGCTTATTAAGCAAGGATTCATTACCACCTCTTAGGGAAGTATAAGTATCATTCCCTAATTTACAGCTAGGATGACTGAAAGGTTAACCAGCTCACAGTGGAACTGAAAACATAACCTAAGTCTCCATTTTTATAGACCAAATACTCATCCACTTTGCCACTATGTCTTCCAGAAGAAATGGACCAAATTATGTTGCTTATCTAACCAACAATAACCAAGCACACTTGGTTCATTGTCACCCTCTCGTGGTTTATGAGCCTGCTTTTGCCTCTATGCTGATCTCTGTTGTCCTCTAATTCAAGTGGTAGAGGCTAAAGTTTTAGATTCAGAGAACCCAGACTCAGTCTCTGCAGGTTACGCTAGCTCTACTCACTACATCATATTCTCTTTTGGCCCAGCGCATGACCATGGAAAAATCACTTTCCCCTGTCTGTGCCTCAGATTCCCCTTCTGTAAAATGATAGTAATTATACCTACCTCCTTTGGATAGTGCTTTGATACCCACTGGTGAAAAGCACTACATTAGAGCTAGATACTCTGTAAAATGATAGTAATTATACCTACCTCCTTTGGATAGTGCTTTGATACCCACTGGTGAAAAGCACTACATTAGAGCTAGATACTCTGCTCCGACAATCAGGAACAGAACCCAGAGATTCTCATACCCAGAATTCTAATACTCATTCACAAGTATTTGGGTAACCCAGGGATGAATTACAACTTCCTGTATGGCATGATCCTCATAGAGGATAACACCATGCCTTCCCCCACCCACTACTTCTCTAGCTGACATAGTAAAGTTCTGTGCTGTGCATGTGAATGCATTTAACCCTGTCTGATCACATATATAGGGAGAAAATGTGTTTAAGGTAGTGTGAGGGACATGAAAATTTGCTGTAATTAGTTTATATTGCAAAATGTATTTAGAGGTGCACTTGTGTGCACTTTATTCTCATTTTATTGCTGTACTTTTTGTCTTTGTGGTTTCATCAATGAGAAACTACCCCTTGAGAATACGGTAGGGCACATATATTGTATGGCAAGCTTGAAAAAGATTGGGAGCAGTGTGTGGGAGAGGTTGCTGTGTGTGCGAAGATGCAGAGAGTCGAAGTGCTGCCTGCCTAATCTACAAAATGCTCAAACTTGACCTAATAAAATTATTGTTCCAGAGAACAAGCTGCACTCTTGAAGGTATAACACTAGCACTAATTAGGGGACTGGATCCCTCAGGGCATTGCCAATGAGCTGTAGAGCTGTTTGCCTCCAGGTCATGAATATAAATCCAGCCCAGCTCAGTAAGTAATTAAAAGTTGTTCTCACCTAATGGATGATTGGTGGCCCATATATGAGTCTGGTGGGTCTCAGTTCCATTTCCCACATCACAAACTTAACACCATGCTTTGCACTAAGTGGCAGACTCAACAGACAGTCCAATCTCCAGGGTCCATGAAGTTCTTGAACTACCTGTTACCCCAAGAGGAAGCCACCCCCAGATCAGAAGTGTGTGCAGGTAGTTTGCTTGACCTGCTGCTGCCCTGTAGATAAAGAGCATTTTATTCACCAGGGCTGCAGAAGCATTAAATCCACACCAAAGTTTTAAAGTTGGACCTTACAGTTACATGTAAATGAGCACATGGAACGGAACAAAATAAACAGCTTTGTATATAGGTCCTATTCCTGGCTTTGCCATAGACTTATTATATAATCTTGTACAGGTTGCTTAATCATTCTGTACCTCATTTTCCCAATCTATACCATACAGATTGCATATTCATGAGGTCTACGTGATAGGAGCGTTATCAGTTTTAAATAATCAATTTTGGTAGAGCACTTTGACATCCCTGGCTGGAAGGCACTACACAAGTTCAAAGCATATTGTCACTTCAAGGCATTTTAAAGATCCCCAGATGTCCTTTTAACCTATTAACAAGTTTATTTATGTGCATCCTGTATCTCCTGTATTGCATTTTGTGCATTAGAAAATAAGGTAAGCAAAGATTACCTATAACACACTACAATATTTTACTAGAAAAGAAAAACATTGGAAGTAACACCTATGAAGTTAATTTATTCTTAGTAATAGAGCAATTTGTTTTTAGTAAGATTCAGACACGTTTTGATCTCATACTGCCCATTATTTTATGAATATTCACTTCTACCTGATGTATATCTGTGTGGATCCAGCATACTGCACAAAAATGCCTCAAAACATCTCTGTAAGCTTATCATCTTATCCTTTTCTGATATATTTCAAAATATGCTGTTGCCACAGTGAGGATTTGAGTGCAGTCCATCAATCCCAGGATAATATGAAAACCAATAATCACAAAGAAACCTTCCTGGAATTTCTGTTGCTGATTTGGAGGGCTTGGGAATTGATGAATATCTTGATGTGTTGAAGCATAGAGTTCAGGAATAGATTAAGGCAGGGGTTG
Source organism: Mauremys reevesii (assembly GCF_016161935.1). NCBI lineage: Eukaryota > Metazoa > Chordata > Testudines > Geoemydidae > Mauremys > Mauremys reevesii. The sequence goes on along the minus strand of NC_052633.1, from coordinate 56,066,925 downwards.
GCAACCTACGGCACGCATGCCAATGGTGGCACGCAAGTCAATTTTTAATGGCACACCGAGGTCCCGACTGCTGGCCCCACTCAGCCCGCTGCCGGCCTGGGTGAAGGGAACCCCAGGCTGGTAGCGGACTGAGCGGAGCCAGCAGCTGAGACCCTGGTTGGCAGGAGCCGGCAGCCAGAACCCCAGACTGGCAGCGGGCTGAGTGGGGTCCCGGCCCTGGTCAGCCCGCTGCCAGCCCAGGATCCCGGATGCCGGTCCCGCTCAGCCCGCTGCTGGCCTGGATGGACAGAACCCCGGGCTGGCAGCGGGTTGAGTAGGGCCAGCGGCTGGAACCCCGGCTGGCAGGAGCCGGCGGACGGAACTCCAGACCGACAGCGGGCTGAGCCGCTCAGCCCACTGTTGCTCTGGGGTCCCAACTGCCGGCCCCACTCAGCCCACCGCTGCTCTGGGGTTCCAGCTGCCGTCGCTTGCCAGCCGGGATCCTGGCTTGCAAGGGACTGGCAGCCAGAACCTAGAAGTGAAAGTAAGGAGGAGTGTGCATGCTCAGAGCCAGCTGATGCTGGGGTGCTCCGCTGCGGCTGGAGGCACGGCGCGTGGCGCGCTCCCAGATGGGGTCCTGTTGGCTGCCAGAACTCTCTGGCAGGCTAGCGCTGGTGGCCCCGTGCACCGGACTAAGCAGCAGGCAGTCAGGCAAGTGAAAGGGGCCGGCGGGAGGCGCGGTGGAGGTGTCTGCGTCCCAGCCTGTCCTGCTGCCCCCTCTCGCCACTGTGGCTGGATACCAGGGCACCACAGGCACGTGCCCTCCCTGCGGCGTGCACAGCTGCGGCCCCTCAGGGGGAAGGGGAAGGGAGCGGTAGGCCAGGGGGTCTTCTGCCGCCACCCGCCATTTGCCTGTAGATGCAGTGCCCCCACACAGCTGGCCTACAGCTCCCTTAGCAGGAACAGGGACAGTGTGGGGCAGGGACCCATCCACCATCCAGGTAACTCGGCTGCAACCAGGACTGTCCCACGCCAGCCCCAAGCCCCGGCCCCCCCAGGACTTCCCTCCTACACACACACCCCAACCCCCTGCCCTGAGCCCCGCATGCCACCCAACCCTGACTCCTCCACCGCCCATGCTCCCAGCCCTGACTCCTACATCATCCACATCCCCACCCCCTGCCCTGAGCCTCCCCACCCCAACCTGCTTCCCTGAGTGCTCCCCCACACACCCACACATCCCCAGCCTCTGAGCTTCTCCCCCCGAGGGGGGTTGCAATATGACAATACCTGTACGAAATTTAAGTTACTTTCACCACTGCTGGAACCCCAGACCAGCAGTGGACCGAACGGAGCCAACGTTGGGCTGAGTGGCTTGTCCCACTGCTGGTCAGGGGTTCCGGCCGCTGGCCCCACTCAGCCCACTGGCAGCCTGGGGCACTGGCAGCCAGCCCAGGTCTCTGCTCCTGGCTTCGACCCAGTGCTCTTCAGTCACCCCCTGCTGTAGCCCACACTGGAAAACTCAGCAAAGAAAAGGGAGGGCAAGGATCACACTACACTGATCTGCATTTTAATTATATTTTAAATGAAGCTTCTTAAGTATTTTAAAAACCTGATTTACTTTAAATACGACAATAGTTTATTTATATAATACAGATTTATAGAGAGAGACCTTCTAAAAACATTAAAATGTATTACCGGCATGTGAAACCTTAAATTACATGAACTTGGCACACCACTTCTGAAAGGTTGCCTACCCCTGGATTAAGGCAACTGGACACAGAAAGCTGACTGGTCTGTGTAACATCCTCTGCTAACCTCTGGAATGAATCAGGGACAGATCCTCAATGGGTGTAAATTGGTGGAGCGCTAATAAAATTGATGGAGCTATGCTAATTTGTACCAGGTGAGGATCTGCCCATTAGTGCTTAACACTACAAAGGAAGTAGGAGGGAATGACATTGACTTTCCCTTGTTCTCCTCTCCAGCAGCAGGAATGTAGGTCACATTGGTGTAAAAGAACTTTCCTATCTGAATGCAAGCAGTGGATATAACACCCATCTGTCTTTTCTAGTTTATGCAGTCATTGTCTAAAGATTTTTTATTTTTCTTTGCATTTCTTCTCCTTTTATTCCTCAGGTTTATGAAAAAAAGCTGAGACATATAATCAGGGGCGGCTCTAGGAATTCCGCCGCCCCAAGCAGGGCGGCTCGCCGTGCGGGGCGCTCTGGCGGTCGCCGGTCCCGCGGCTCCGGGGGACCTCTTGCAGACGTGCCTGCGGAGGGTCCGCTGGTCCCGCAGCTCTGGTGGACCTCCCGCAGGCACGCCTGCGGATGCTCCACCAAAGCCGCGGGACCAGCGGCCCCTCCGCAGGCACGTCTCCTGGAGGTCCACCGGAGCCGCGGACCAGCGGACCCTCCGCAGTCATGCCTGCGGGAGGTCGGCCGGAGCTGCCTGCCGCCCTCCCAGCAAAATGCCGCCCCAAGTGCACACTTGGCGCGCTGGGGTCTGGAGCCGGCCCTGCATATAATGATAGAGATAACTCTCTCCTATAACCTCTGCAGCACATACTGTAGCTACAGCTGCCAAATTATTTTGGTGTTAGAGGTCAATGATACAGTAATTGAATAATGTCTCTGGTAGTATGATCTAAACAGAAATATACATATAAATATATAATATTAAGTAAGTGTTAGTGTATGGATAGCAGTTTGTGAATGTTGGCGATTAATTGTATGCTAATAGATTAATATTTTATATCTCTATTGAAAAATGCAGATGTGCCCAGCCTTTATTTACAGATATGTCAGGAAAATGTCCAGAATTTTATAATTATTTTTAGCACTGTAACCCAGATGTTAAAGGCCATGAAATTCTGGAAAAACACAGAAATTCTATGATACATAAGTCACAGAAATCAGATATAAACGTGTCTGTTTCTCATTCAGGACGTGGAAGAGAATGTAGGATCGTTAACATTCACCATCATTTACTATGCAATTTAACAGGGAAATTAAAATTAAAAATAGAAGTTTAATGCAACAGCAACAGCATTACAACAACAGCTCCTAATAACTAATCCTTATAACGAGCCCATACCTTTTAAGTTTCTGTCCTCTAGAGCTCTAGCACCTCACATCACAGCATCATTATTGAACTTTGAGCCTGATGAATTGAACTATGAAATAAGGAAAGTCAATTGTGTAACAAACAGCTCCCTCATTATAGGTGGAACACAGGTGTATTTTCTGCCACAATGTTAAGGATATGACACCCCAATGGGGCAAGTTATTGCCATGCCTTAAACAGACATATTTTAACACCAGCATGAATGGAGTCTGATATGTCATGCAGTATTTTTCATGCACTTTTCAGATTAGTTTTGAAATTTCTTAATGTTATATGCAAATCCTGCTTCTACTCTTTGTTATTGGGTTCATTCATTAATGGGCAAGGCAGAGAACTGGCCCTTCGAATAAGGGCCACTCTATGTGCAAAGGAGTAGGTAAAAACAACTTAATTAGATGAAGAGTATTCTTACAAAGGAAGAGGGTGAGTTATAGTTACTTGGAATTATCACATCACTATTTCATTTTGTTTTATGCAATTATTAGATAATGAGCATGCAGCTGGATCGGTTGCTATGGTGGTTGCCAAAGTGACACGAACCCATAGGAAGGCAGCCACCTGTTCAGCCTGACCTTATTGGCCGCTAACAAACCAATGCGCAAGAAAAGCCCATAAAAATCCTGCCTGAAGTAGTTACTTCCAGGAAGCTGACGAAGATTAATGAAACGTGTAGCACGAAACACACCATCTCTGGTGCCACAATTGTGCGGCACAGCAAAGTATAATCCCTGCTGAGGTGAGGGTCCCCTTTATTGAATGGCGAGCTAACCCCATTTTTTGTAACTAATATCCTAAAAGGAAAAGCACCTCAAATCTTAACATCCCATCTTTATAGGGGAGGATATATTATCCCAGTGGTTTTCAACCTGGGGTCTGTAGACCCTGGGGGGCCACAAATTATGCTTAAGGGATCCATGAAAGGTTGTCATTCCATAGAACAATAGCTTTCAACCTATGGTCTGCAGACCCCTGGGGGTCTGTAGGCTATGTCTAAGATTTCCAAAGGGGTCTGCACTTGCAGTCAAATTTTTTTAGGGGACACAAATGAAAAACAGGTTGAAAACCACTGCACTATACTATTTTTTCAGGTAACATATGTAGCTATTTGTGTCATGGGTTGTAAGCACTGCCAGTAACAAAACTTACTCAGAGCGTGAGCTGCGTTTCATCACATTTTGACAGCTGAATATGCAGAAAATAGTGGGGTAAATGTTCAAAGCAGCATGTTAAGATTTAGCCACATGACTCATGCTGATATTAATGGAAGCTGCACAGCTAAATCACTGCAAACTGCTTTTGAAGTTTACCCCATGGAGACCACAGGAGGATAGAAAAAACTAATAGAACTGAGAAAGAAAACAACTACCAGTACTTAACGTGACAGGTACAGTATGTAATTAATGCCCAGTTCTTAATAATGCAATCTTTTGTAAAGACCCTATTTACTGATGTGCCCACTGAAGTAAATGAATGTTCTTATTTGTACATTGAGGGACAAATTCTCCTTCTCCCCATTATTTCTGTGGCAATAAAGATGGTCTTGAATGCAGCCAAAATGGTGCAATTCCGCCTTCCAGAGGGATGGAGGGGCACAATGAGGGGAAATGGTGAAGACGGGCTGCAAATCTACCTCACCACAATCACAGTTCTGCACGGGCTCTCTCCAGCATTGCACAGAGTGGGCTCTTCCATTCAGGATTAGCTGTGCTAAATGCAAGGAAGATGATAGTGAACCTGCAACAATGGGTACACCATAAAAGCTCCCTTCTAAGCTACGAAGACAGTGCAGCAAGTAGTGGCCACAGTAGTGACCACATTGTCTTTATTACAATTCTGGCTTGGGGAGAAATAATTATCTTCTGTGGGTACTGAAGCCCCCTCCCCCCCCCCCCCGGGCATAGCCCATCTATCTAAGCTGTGTGCTCAGTGCAGGTCAGCTCTTGCCCTAAGTTTAGGATATGGAACTTCCCTTAGAATCAAGCTTACAAATCATGTGCATTAGCGATTTTTGTGTTTGTTTCTTCCTAAAAAATAATACAGCCTCAAAGCGAAGTGAACATGGAATTGTTATGTCATGTTTTCTTCTGCATTGCTATTTTGCAAATATTCTGAATTCACAAAAGCTCAGTAGTTTTAGTCCCACACTAGTACCATCCATGCATGACTATTCAGTAGCTAGTCCTCTATGTGCTAATAACTGAAATCTGCTCACAGGATACTCACTCTCAGGAGATATTTTATTTTTGAAAGAGCCAGCTAACTGAATCAGTGCAATTATTATCAGTTATTGCAATACTAAAACTTTGTCCCTAAAACAGTTCTGTGAGACACAGTTAGAAACTACATGCTTTTCAGAAACCTATTAATATCATATCACAGACAAAAAGCATTAATCTACAAATGGTTTCAAAATGGGTAGGACTATAGTATCTGAACTAATGATTCATAAAATCATTTGCTGCTATTAGTCTATAAGGATAAGTGCTGTCAGTGGTTTTATTTCGGTTCTTGGTGTAGTACCATCAATTTAAAAATCTATTTAGAACATTGTGATGGATTTAGATATATCATGGAATCTATCGAGATCCTGTCAGGATTTTAAAATTTAGATTGCTATATACAATTACAGGTGTCACAATATGAAATAACAATTTAAGATGTTTAGAGAAAAACTCTTCTGCATA